>NW_015558664.1:3895-12903 GCF_001515605.1 Sinocyclocheilus anshuiensis | reverse complement strand
TTTGGAGTAAAAATATGTTATTAAATGTGGTATTTTCACATGCTTTCAGATGGAGCAGCATTTACTACACAGAGCCGTAGTTCACTGAGAAGCTATGCAAACAGCTGTCATTATCACGAACGATTTCTTCGATTTCATAATCAAATTTTTTGCTGATTACAGAACCGGCATTACTAACAAAATGCACATGACAATCGCATTCGATTAATCGTGCAGCCCTACTGTGTATACATAGACATGTTATTATCCATAATATTACCAGAACCCTTCTCTCTCAGAGACTCAGAAACACTACAATAATTTGAAATCGAAAGCTGTCATATTGCTGATGCTTTCCATCCAGAGTGACAAAAGGTTAATTGTTGGGTCAGTCTCCTTTAAGAAGTTGCTCTCATGGTTTGTTTAAAGCCACAGAGGAACAATGAATAGTTTCATTCTCACTCTTAGAGGTTTTTACACTCTGAGAGTTGTTCACACTCATTTTAGATTATATATGATCCAAACAGACTGTGAACTGGACCCTTTTAAAATGACTTAAGTGTTCAGCACAAATGAAGGCTTGAGGATCCATGCTGGAGCACCTTGCAAACCTGCATGCTAGCTATGATGATAAATTACAACAGAAAATATATGTAGTTCGATATATAGCTGACTTTCAAGGCCAGAGAAAACTAGTGATGCACCAAGATTCTGGCAGCCGAAAATATTTTGTAGAAACAGTTTTGGACAGCCAAAATCATTGATTGAAACTCTGACGTTTAGGCTAGTTAGCGCTTCTACGATGGCACGTTTTGACCGTGTCAGTGTTCGTTTTATGGTTAGACATTTTTCAAAAATATATATTTATATCACCTAAATGTTTGATCATGCCATGCATTTTTGTTTTGGCAATCGTGCAATTGTTGCACAATAGCTTACACACAGCACAAGCCAGATTTTGTGAGCTGTATGTGAGGCGGCCTTTTAAACCAGGTTCACACATACTCCGTTTTCAGTGCGTATGCAGTCCATGTGCGGTACGTGAGTGGTGCAGAAGCAGCACTGACTGTGCTTTCACACAGGAGTCCATTACTGATCAGTGGCTGTTTACTACAAACACAACATTTATCCATTATTTTGATTTCAAATCCAAACATTGTTACTTAAAATGCTTTTTCAGCATTGTGATTCTTTTTTTTACAGAGTACAGTAATACAATCTTTCATAGATGTGTTTAAACGTAATAAATATAAGAAGCACATTATTCAATGCTTTTTACTTTTGCATTTACTTCTAGATTTATATATTAATTGGCTCACATTTAAACTACTTTTCTTACATTATCACAAACATTCTAAATTAAAACTTACCACTGACAGAAACAGTCAGCTCTACTGCCTTTTCTTTTGCATTGAAAAATAAATCTTTATGCAAATCTTTATTACAAGCAATCCTGTGGTTCATAAAGAACTTTGCCGGACCGCAACCATGTGCAGTGTGAACGCTTTAATCCGTTAACATGAGCGAGGGAAAAATACGTAACCACATACGCACTGCAAACGGAGTAATGTGAACCTGGCATTATGTGTGTGCGCTGCGAGTGTGCATGAGTGCTCGGTCTCCAGGAGAACGCACGAGCGCTGAATGGTTAAACACTGGCAAGAATTAAAAAGAAATGCAATTTATAAACTTTAGTGACGATGCGACACTGCTTCGATTGTGCAAGTGACAATTCCTGTGTCAACTGTGCAGTGTGCAGCTCGCTTGTGCAGACGCGATTTGATTTGAAGCCATTTGCGCTTTTTGAGAAAGAAAGAGAGATTCACTCAAGCTGTTTGTGAAATTATGTCTCACAGAAAGTTTTCTAATTACTTTAGAAGTTATTTAATGAAGAAATATGAATTGTACCTCACCTTCAGCATTATAATTATTTCACCCGCGCCGGACATAGACTGAGACTGTGCCGCTGCATGTCATGCCAAACCTTTCATGGCAGCGTCATCAGCTTGAGATCAGTTTATGAGATAGGCCTTTTTAGAGACCGCCGATCCCAAAGCGATTATCGGCCGATAGTGATCGGTAGTCGATCAGTCTGAGCACCCCTATGTATCACTAATGGAAACATACTTATTAGTCCACTTAAATCTAAGTGTTTTTTTTTTTTTTTAAAAGACCATGATTCAAGTATGAAAACACCCATAAATTCTTTAATTGTGTGCTGAACTCCAGCCTGTGTCTTCTCTAAATAGACAACCGTTTATGTTTTGAAGGAGTATTGGTGATGTTGCAGTGTCTTTCTCAGCAGTGATAAGCGTCCATAGAGTTCAAATGAGAGGCCTTTCTTTCAGTAGCTCAAAAACACTGACTAGCCTCTACTGAGGGCATCAGATAAGCTGGCTTTCCTCCAGGCTTCAGTCTTTAAGGGCTGCTCTAGCTGAATCGTCTCTGTCACTTATGGCATATGAATAGGTGAGCAGTATTCCCTGTTTTAGCTCATACAGATATTCAGTGCATATATCGCTGTGTTGTGCTGGGGAACTCAGTGTTCCTGACGTCTGTAGGGGATTGCGTGAATTCACGAATCATCCTCATTGGAACAGCTGGAATTTTTATCCCCTTTAGATAAAGATAATAAATGAGAAGGCATTGCACATTCCTAATTTAGAAGAACTGCTCAGAGATGCCTTCCTCATGTTATTGAAGTGAATGATGATATCAGCTGTCGCAAATCATTTGTATGTTTTTCTGACATATGCACAGATGTGCATTAAAGTAAAATATGTTTTTGTTCTGTGTCCAGTGAAATTGGCAGCGGGACAACTAAAAATGTACCTGACAGCAGAAACAATTCTTGTTGAATCTTGATTTTTTTTTAAATACTTAATGTGGTTTTATTAAGATAATTCACCCCAAAATTAAAATCCTGTCACTGTTTACTCACCCTCACGTTGTTTTGAATTTGTATGACTTTCTGTATGCTCTAGGAAATGTCAGTGGAGTTCATTGTTGTTTTGGACCACACTGACCATCGTTGTATGGACAAAAACATTGTTCAAAATATATTCTTTAGTGTTCCACAGAAGAAGCCCAAGTTCCAAGTTGTTTAGAGAGAGTTCTGAGGTATTTGTCTTAATGGTGAGTGTGTTTAGAGCTATTCAGTATGTCACAATGTTTTATGTATTTGCTCTTAAATGGCAAAAAAAAAATAAATGTGCAAAACAGCAATGTTTATGAAATAAAAATTCTGGCATCATTTAGTGAGTAAATGACAGGATTTAAATTTTTTGTTGAACTATAACTTTAAATCAGCTGTGTAAATGCTTTACATTGTTTGTATTTTTACTAAAACGTAACATATGACAAATGCTGCATGAGGACACTGATGCAAATGAATCATTAGCCCCTTTCACACATACAGACTTTACTGGTAAATTACAGTAAAGCGATCATGTGTGAACAGGCCCTTTTTAAAAATACCGGTAAATCGGTTCCGGCAATTTACCAGTAAGGGAAGTTGTAACATTACCAGTAAATTGCAGGAATTCTGCTGTGTGTGAATGCAGAATGAAGATTACCGGTATGAGCACATACAAGTTCAGAACGCGCTGACGTAAGACGTCTACTCTGGGCCAATCCAGTGCCGTTGAAATTCAAAATTCAATGGCTCACGGGCGGCCAATCATAACATTCTGATGCAGATGATGCATTTACTCCTTGCTGTGTAGTTCAGTTTGAAGTCGTGTAATGAAATCATGAATGTGAACGTTTGACATAAAAATGAAAACACCTACAAAAACACTGATCGTGTATACCCCTCCATGTTTACAAAACGGAATTGACCTGTATTTTGAAATGGATGTGTGAATGGTGCTTTACCGGAAAAAAAGACGGAACGCCGTTTGCCTGTGTGAACAGTGCATTTTTGAATTTACCGGTAAAGTCATTCCGGTAATTTTATGGCAGTTTACTGGTATTACTGTGTGAAAGGGGCTATTGATTCAGTGTTTTGATTCAACTGAATTTACTACTAAAGTTTAAACACAGCTATATGAAGGGTTCATTTGCAAAAACTGATAAATGCCACTTTAAAAAAATTAACTGAGTGCCGTGTGTTATTCTCCACATATAGTGCAATCTGTACCTTAAACATGTTTTGTCAAAAAAGCCGGTATTGTCCACTTTCAAGGCATAACAATTTCACGTTTTACTGCAGAAGCCGACAAGCGCCCTTGTTGTTTGTGAACAGAAGCCGGTAAGTCCAGTTTAGCGAATCAGCACGCTGTATTCAGGTCAGGTGACAAAGCTGCTAGTCACTTTGAAAAGATGCACTAGCTGAGAGGGGTTTCGTCAAAACTGACTAAAAGTGATCAAGAATAGATAATTTTGACGAACTTGATGAACCCGTGAAAGGAAAATAAAAGCTGAAACTTTTTCACGGAACCTTGCAAAAGCGGCACGTTATAATGGTGAGGGAAAAGCTGCTCCCTGTATTGCGTGTAATCACAACCATCCAGTCTATGATCACAACAACAACGTTTTTCATGCATGTACATTGTCAGCTGAGAAGATTACAAAGATAAAATGAGTGGTTTTGTTTAACTCTGAAACATAAGATGTGGAGTTATCTGCTTTTGCTATAAAACAAACTTTTGATACATAAAAAAACTTTCTTTCAGTGAACTTACTGTAATTTTTGTAAATTACCTGTATTTGTTTAAGTTATCATTACTTAATCAAAACAACCCAACTGCAGTTTGATTGATATTACTTGGAATACACAATTAAAAATCGTGATTTCTGAAAATAAATAAAAATTGAGTTATCTGTTTTTGCAAATGAACTCTTCATATTGACCAGCTTAATAAATTGACTGATATTTGCTCATTTTCAGAGTATCAGCATCTGTGAAGTCACCTTTGCATCAGTTTTGTCAACATTTAATAAACATTCTAAAAATAAACAGTGATTTATGCCTAAATATTTTAGTGTTTAAGTGTTAATTTAGTTCTAGAACATTTATGTTCTAAGATCTATATTGCATTTTCTATCAAAATTTGATTATGAATAATTTATATTTGTCATTGCTCACCGAATCGGAATCTGTGTTTGGAGAATTATGTCTTCATGACTGGCTATTTGTTAGTGCTATAAATACTGCTGCTGTCATTAATGATCATCAAACAACAAAACAGCTGTGATTAAAAATCTGTATTTAGTTTATACAGTGAACACTATGCAGTGTTATTTTCCCTAATTATTACATTTCTGTATTTGAATACTACCAACCTTATTTTATTTGTAACATATTCTGTTGTATTTATCTATGCTTGTAATTTGTGTATTTGTTCTTATTTTTACTGGCTGTTCTCTTGTCTCTTTAATCATGTTTAAACTTTCTTAGTTAATCTAGTAGTATTTGCTGTGGTATCAAAGAAGTACTTCGCTTTAAGTAATAAATAGAAAGCAAGTTAAATTGAAATATTTTTCTTTTCTTGCTGATCCGAAAAATGATCCGATCCGTGGGTCAAAAACCGTAATGTGAACCGAACCGTGAGATTTGAGATCCATTGAACCACTACTATTTGTCATTAAAAGAAGCTTTTTATCCATAGCATCGTCCAGTTGGGACACTCCTCGTTTTTGTCTGTTTTGTTATTGGTATCTGCTTCCTGCTTTGATTTCCTTTTAAACGAAAGAGTCAAAATCACAAATACGTGCGAAGTCTATGCTAACATTACTAGCATAAATGAGTGCCTTGTGGTTAGAGATGACCCTTCTGATGTACAGAGGAAATGTTTTGCTGGCACTGGACAGTGGAAAACATAATTGACCTATCGGTAAGCCCCTCCCCTCGAACACAGATGAGCCCATGGCAGTCGAGTATCAATTGCACGGGGAGCGGAACTCGGACATCTGTAGGTTTCAGCACCATAGAGAAACATTGGAAGATCCAAAGCTCGCATCGTTTTTATGGGGTTTATGCTTCAAAAATGGAAAAACAATGTGCCTGGGGTACTTGTAACAGTGATTCCAGGTATCCTGAGAGGATAGGCAATGGAATTTATTTTATTCTATTTCCTAAACCCAAACAAAATGGAGCAAAATGTCCCAAAGCATTCACCCCCAATCCCAATGAAGACAAAAACGTTCGTTTTCTGGTTGTCATACTCTCATTAAATTAGAATTTTCATCTGCTCAAGCAGAACATTAATGTCATTTTGTGATTTAGCAAGGTATCTCTGGCTAAAACTAGCTAACGTTAAAGATAGTGAGTCCATACAAACCTAAATAGCGAACTGTTCTCGCATCTTGTACAGTGTAGGGCAAAACACATAAAGGTCTACATTTCACTGTCTCTTCATTTTAAACTGGTTAAATGTAAATTAATTTAATCGTACCCTGCAATACATGAACAGTGTTGATCCGGGATGTTGTTATCTGCGATCGTGACGAACGTAACATGAGGCTTCTCCCGCTTGCATTGTGATCTGTAAACCCTCGCTTCCAAATTAATACCCACAATATTTATTTTAAAATCTTTTATATATCCCGCCATGGCATATTTAAGTCCCACTTGAATAGTGGTCCTTCTGTGTCCAAAATCTATCAAAAAGATATAGGGACAAGGTTTTCACACTGACAGCTGTCATCGTAAGACAGTTAGCAACTCCGTTTGTTTGTCCGAGTTCGCAACAGTAACTATGGGGGGGGGCGGGGCTTACCGATAGGTCAATTGGCAGACCATATAAATCTTTGAAGTTTATTACGACTGATCTCATTTTAACACCTCTATTAACGTTTTATGGATAATAGGATGTGGATTTCAGGACTGATTGTTTCATGGAAAGATAAGGTGGTGATATCGACTGGAATTGTGTCACGGAGGTGACACTTTGTTTTGATCTCTTCAACTAGGCTGTTTTGCAATAGAAGATTGCAGTTTTGGCCTAGATCATTTGGATTCTCCATTAAGATGTTTATTATAGCAGACAAAATGTTCTTGACAGAAAAAAATTTACGCAAGTATCTTCAAATTTCTTAAAAATGGAAAAACAAAGATGATTGAATTTGTCAAATGATTTGCCTGCTTTAAACGGCTCTTTGTTTCTCACTGAAGCTGGTGAAAGGTTACACAGATGAACTGTTGATGAACTTGGATTGATCACTTTCAGTTTCCTGATAAGTGATAATATGGAAATATCCAAAGCGGTTTGGATTGGCTGCCCTCTACCCCAGCTCTCTGACATTGTTAACCATGTTTCATTCTATGCAATTTTGTTTAACCAATTGTAATAAGAAGTCACAATACGATCATCAACAAGAGCTTGAGGATCTTTGATGCTGAACTGCTTTGCACCTTTGTTCAGAGCACCCAGTGGTGTGGTTGACTTCAGACAGCCAAAATAAATTACACTTATGTCATTTTGCTATTTGTTGTATTCGTTTCTGGCGCATCAACTCTTTGGAAAACCCTATGAGTTACATTTTGCTCAGGACATTTATTTTTCAGTTACGCAGCTGCTCTGGTCTACTGGTGTGCTTCCTGGAATCTGGATGTTTTGACATAAAAAATTTGCTAATCTTTCATACCCTTTACCATGCAAATGATAGCATATTCCTTTGCATATCTTGTTTTTTGAACAGCATTGTGAAGGCAGATTGTGGGATGGCTCTGGGATTTCTGGAAAAACACACTTGTTTTATGAAGCAAAATATTTGCTTTACATAATTGATATAGTGCAGAACTGGGGCATCAGATTTTTTCCAAAGCCCAGCACAGATAAGATGTGTTTTGTCCCCCCTGCACACCTGTGTGATGAGCCAGTTCAGGTTAGATGTTGACGTGGTGGTGACGCAAAGAGAAGCCAGCTCCCTACTTTTCAGCCGTCTGTACTGTCTGATCTAGATCAGAATGTCTGAAGATGGATTAAAAATTTCCAGTGAATAAGAAACGTAGAAGTAAATCAGGAGTTTTGAAAATGCAAATGTTTGAATATGAAAATGATTTCTTTTTGGACAACGTCTTTGGATTTCTTTAATTTTCTCTAGTTGAACTTGAACAAACCCTTAACTCAAAGTGTGCCATATAACTCCACAAAAAAGTGAGGGTTTGAGATGAGGTGTGTCTTTTTTTCAGTTATCAAACTTGTTTTTTCTCTGGGTGGATGAAAAAAACACACCAAATATCATAGAATTGCATTGTAGGAGGTACCCTGGTGGTTTGCCTTTCTGGTATGCAAGTGAAACTGGGAAACAAATGCCATATATAAGTGATAATGCATGGCTAGCTATGCATTAAATGATTTTAATGCATGACATGGAGGCCAAGAAATGCCTCCGCTAAGTGCATCAAAATTGTTTAAAGTGCCCATATTATGCCTTTTCGAATATTACCTTTCATGCAGTGTGTCATGTAGCTGTATGTGAACATAAACTATCTGCAAAGTTGTGAAGCCAACAGTGCACGATTATCAAAAAAAAAGAGTCTGCTCGCAATCGCCTAAACAAGTCGTCAGGAATTCGAATCTTATTCTGTTACGGCTCTACATCACGAAGTAGCCCACGTTCTATGTCGCCAACTTGCCCGCCCACAAACAGTAACATTTCCGTGTGGTTAACATCATGTCAAGAAGACGCTGTATCCTTCGCTGTGAGAGTAAATTTGTTTTATCACAACTTATAATTACCACAAACTTGTTAACACTTACCACTGAGAAACGTCCTGCTCCAGTCGTGCTTGCGAATCAGTCTCTTGTCGATCAGTCAGTTCAACCGTTTCATCATCAGACTCCGGCTCGAATTGGTAAGGTACAATCGATACCATCTTTTCTATGTATTGACAAGTCTCCAGAGCTGTCATTCCGTCATGGCAATGGGTGTTTCGTTTCCGACCAATCCAGAGCCAATCTCTTTACGGCTCTGGACCAATCACAAAGGACTGCGCCATCTGACCAATCACAGCAGTGAGGGCTCACAGAAAGGAGGGGTTTAGATAGACTGATTCTTTTTTACGAATCATTTAGAAATGA
>NW_015558664.1:0-1844 GCF_001515605.1 Sinocyclocheilus anshuiensis | reverse complement strand
AACCTGCCAGCTCAGAGCTTGATAGCTCCTCTTAAACACTAAACACTGACAGCGCAACATCAAAGCTACTGTTCTGCCCTATGGCTCTCTGTATAGTGGAGGGTATTCAGTATTCAGTAAGATTCTAATTATATAGTGTGTACATGATAATACACAAAGCTTGGGTAACAAACATGAAAAGGAGTCGAGAAACCAGCATTTTATTCGGATTAATTCAACCTCAAGTGATTGCTAGGCTGTTGTGTGCAAATATAAAATACACAAGATGTAAGCCAATTGTCATTATCATGTCTATGGATTACAAACAGTTAAAGGGATAGTTCACCCAAAACTGAACATTATGTCATCATTTACTCACCCTCATGTCGTTTCAAATAACTTTGCTTTCTTTGTGGAAAACAAAAGAAGCTATTTCAAAACTAAATGGTGTCCGAACAACATTAGACCCCTTTGACTTTCATTGGATGGAAAAGATACTGAAAACTATTTTTCAAATAGTTTTCAGTATCTTAATTTATGTTCCAGTAGATAAAAAAAGTCATACAGGTTTGGAATAACACAATAAATGATGACAGAAGATAGATACATAGGTAAATTACATTTATTTTCATTTTAATTTAAGTGATCTGAATTGGTCACACTTTATTTTAAGGTTCAGTTCTCGCTATTAACAAACCATTAACTATGACTTTTGCCTAAGTAAACTCCTAATTTGGTGCTTATTAATAGTTAGTAAGGTAGTTGTTAAGTTTAGGTATTGGGTAAGATGTAGAGTAATGTAGAATATGGTCATGCAGAATATGTGCTTTATAAATACTAATAAACAGCCAATATGTTAATAATAGGCATGCTAATAAGCAACTAGTTAATAGTGAGAGTTGGCCCCTATACTAAAGTGTTAACTATCTTTTTAGATAAATATGCTTAGGTTTATTATAGTCATGTTATATTTATAAATGTGTATATGAAGGTATATTCCTAATCCATAATCTGAATAACCTTGATCTCTTTGGCAGATCAAGTGTTTGATGGCATTGCAGAGTATTACACTGGGAATCAGAGACCCTGCGAATCAAAACAGCTTGTATCTTTCTGCACGGTCCACATAAACCCATGAGAGGTGCTTAGTGTGTTTAGTGTAGCTCAAGCCTATGTTTTGACTTTTAAAGCTATGATTTTATCTAGATGCAGGTTGACTGTCAGCACTACTGTTTTCAAAGAAAAAAGCGACGCGTCTGTGTCAAATAAATATATGATTGTATCAATGAGAAAATGTTCTTTTTATTTTTTAAACCATTTACGCAAAAGTGATGATTTACTCACCCTCATTGGACCCCACTGACTATCGCTGTATACACAAAAAACAGTGAGACGTTTTCCAAAATATCTTTTGCGTTTCACATAACAAAATTCATACAGGTTTGGAACGGAATGAGGTTGAGTAAATGATGACAGAATTTTCATTTTTGGGTGAACTATCCCTGTAATGTCATTTTACATCAGGATTCAATATTTCTACTAAACACACATTTGCACATCTTGGCAAACAATTTCCCAAACAGTCAAAATGTTTGGGAAAAAATTTGAATCTCAAATTTTAACAGCCCATTTCCAAGAGCAATATCTTTATGAAGTTGTCTGTCATCTGATCAGTCATTTACTCCAAAAATGTGACAATCCAGCAATGCGTTCGTCCAGTACATATCTGGCCTGTTTTGTCTATCTGTAATAACATACTGTCAATGGTCTTTCCAAACTCACATTATGATAAACTGTAAAGATCTCCAACGTCCCCTGACCCAGTATATACAGTGGGTACGGAAAGTATTCAGACCCCCTTAAAT
>NW_015558663.1:291653-292343 GCF_001515605.1 Sinocyclocheilus anshuiensis | reverse complement strand
AACTTCCTGTTTCATGGTAATAATAGCATGCTTTAACACTTAGCTGAGTGTTGCTAGCATGTTTGAGTATGTTTCTGGCCTGTTTAGCAGACAAAGGCATATTTTACTGTATTGCTAATAGTGCATCACAGAGTTAAACATGTCACTTCCTGTTGCCAGTAGGTGGCGCTAAAACCTTAACCGAATATGAGCATGTAGATGTCTTCAGGTCAGGACTCTAATCAAACATGTGAAGTTTGAGGCAGATTGGATGTTGTATGCTTGAGTTACAACAACTTCCTCTTTGATGGTGTTAATAGCATGCTTTAGCACTTAGCTAAGTGTTGCTGGCATGTTTTACTATGTTTCTAGCATATTGCCAGCCAATTTAACACGTGCTGACACTTTTTAATATGTTCCTAGGAGTCCATAACAGTGTTAACCATGACACTTCCTGTTGCCAGCAGGGGGCACTATGACTATAACCGAATATGTGCACGAAGATGTGTTCAGGTCAGTACTCTTATCAAACTTGTTAAATTTGGGGCAGATTGAACACTGCATGCCTGAGTTACAGTAACTTCCTGTTTCACTGCATTTATAGCATGCATTAACACTTAGCTAAGTGTTGCTAGGATGTTTTAGTATTTTTGTAGCATATTGCCAGCCAATGTAACAGTTGCTGACACTTTTTTTTTTTTTCTAGGGGTC
>NW_015558663.1:274103-291442 GCF_001515605.1 Sinocyclocheilus anshuiensis | reverse complement strand
TGGGTATTTGTTCAGGACATAACACCTATCAAACGTGTGAAGTTTGGGGCAGATCGGACATTGCTTGCCTGAGTTACATCAACTTGCTGTTTCATGGCGAAACATCAAATTTTGTCAGTCCGCCAGGGACACGCCCCTTGACGAAAATCAAGATCTTCGCAATTTAACGTCACAAAAGACTTATGATGACCCTCACCAAATTTGAAGATGATCCGATTAAAAGTGTAGGAGGAGTTCGTCAAAGTACGAGGCCTGGAAATGGCAAAAACGAGGCGCAAGCCATTTTGCCACACCCACTTCTGAAACCCATATCAGATGTAAATTTTCGCCAGTTCTGATGCGTGTGCAAAGTTTCGTGAGTTTTCGAGCATGTTTAGGCCCTCAAAAATCAATCATTTTCGGAAAAGAATAATAATAATAATAATTAAACTTTACTAATGTTAACAAATGAGACCTTATTTTAAAGTGTTACCAAAACCTTTAATGATTTATAAGCATTTTTTAACTATTATATTTATCTATAATATTTGTGAAATATTTTTATCTCTCTCTCTCACCCTCCCCTTCTCTCACTCCCACTCTCAACACACACACACTCACCCAGCCCCCACCTCACCCCCTTCATCACACAAGGGGCAGAGTGGCAGAGTGAGATCAGATGCAAATCAATATAGCCGACTTCCTGTTGGTCGTAGCTAATGACTGTAAATTAGAAAGTTGTCCGGCTTGATGAGCACAATATATGTACCAAGTTTGGTGACTGTAGCTAAAACTAACCCCCCAAGTTTTGTCAAAAGGTGGCGCTATAGAGTGCCTCTTCCACGCCCTTTTATTAGCTTTTTCCAGTGTCTATCTATCATTAATACTGATATGAGTGTTGAGTTTAATGAAATTCTAAGCATGTTATCTGCTTCAAAATCACCGGAAAAGAATATTCAAGTTTGACACATTGCCATGGCAAAAATATTTCAGATATCAATATCCCCTCACCAGATTTACATCGGCCGTGTTTTGTCATTATTCTTAAGAAGTTTGAAGCAAATCGGGTAAAAATAAGATGCTGAATTCAAAGCATTTTGAAAATGACACACTTCCTGACACCAGTTGGTGGCGCTATATCTTTGACTCCTAATCGTCACATCTATGCGATCGGCATCATACAACGAACAAATCCCTGAAGTTTGATCAAAATCAGACAATGTATGTGGATGCTATTAGACACTTCCTGTTTCTCGCCATAACTTCACCGCCTCGCCACGGGCAAACCGTTCGAGATATCAAAAATCCCTTGGCAATTTAGCATCCCCAATGTCTTGAGATCATGTGCACCGAGTTTGGTGGTAACCTATTTGAAATCCTCAGAGGAGTATATCAAATTCCAGAGCATGCGCTTTTTACACAGCCCTGAATAGCCAACTTCCTGTTGGGTGGAGCCTATGACATGCAGCGTCAAAGTTGTTCGGATCAATGAGATCTATATGTGTACCAAGTTTCATATGAATATGTGCAAGCATGTGTGAGCTATACATCAAGTTTTCAGACTGCCTTCCAGGGGGCGCTGTAGAGTCCCTGTGCCACGCCCGGGTCCCAGCCTCTGCGGCGTCCTAATGACCTCAGATTCCAACGTGTGTGCAAATATTCAAGAGTTTTTGAGAATGTTAAGGCCCCCAAAAAGCCCCGGATAGTCGAAATAAAAATAAAAATAATAATAATCCTTAGAAAAACAATAGGCCCCTGCGCCTTAGCGGCTTGGGCCCTAATAATAAGAAACGGAGCAATTCCAATAGGGTCCTCACACCATCGGTGCTCGGGCCCTAAATATTTCAGTCTTTCTACTTCAAAATTTCATGTTAAATTGAGTGTTTTGCCATTTTTTCTGTTTTGTTTTTTTCTTAGTAAAAATTGTTTATAGATCTTTTTTTTAGTGTACTGTTTTTTTTACACCAAGCAACACATTGAATTAACCGTGACATTTTGAAGTCGAAAGACTGAAGTGGTATTTTCTTGAAAAATGTCTTTACAGTGTAGTTTTAGATGGCATTCAGCATGTTATTATGACTCTTTTGACAAAAAATAATTTTACACAATTTAGTCAATGTTTTGTCATTCATTCGTTTCATTTCACTCTGAATCAAAAACCTAATCAAAACAACCTTTGTCAACTTGACTCATCAGTAATTTTGTTGATAGGTTAACACTGAGGTTCACGCAGTTTCTCTTAGTCATTCTCATCCCCTCCAAACATGCAGAGTGAAAATGTGAATCCTCTCTTGGCCACATCAGCAGGGAGTTTCCATCAGAGCTGAAATAAATATCAAAAGGAAAACATGGCTCGTTTATTTACAAAAGCCTCTCTATTATTTTAGCTTTACCCCCAGAGTAAACAGATAGAGGGAAACATTAGAGAGAAGTGAGAGACAGACTGGAACACTGTCACCTGCATCTTTTGGATACGGACACAACGTTAAAGCTCAATCAAAATTTCAGTCAGTTTTCCCCACGCTCAGGAACGTGTTAAGATAAGCTGCCCTCCTGTAACTGCAAGCAAGACTCAATCTAGAAAGAAAAACAGACGGAGTTGTGTCATTGTGTTTAACTTTGTATATAAACTGTATACCTTTAATGGATAAAATCACTTTGGATATAGTCTGTGTCTGCTAAATGCACAAATGTTTAAAGCAATATAATGTTGATTACCACAAAAAAATAAGGCAAAATGCATGGGTCTGACAATAAACATTAAAATACAATTAAAAACAATTTTATAAGCATAGTCACAGGAATTACGTTAGTAACACAGAACTCCATCCACTTAGAAAAAAACAAACAATTTAGACAACTTTACAGCTCAAATAATACTTTTATTTAATAACTAATAATAACTTTCATAGTAATTTTAAAAATACTATACTATACTAAATTATTTTTTTAAATATATTAATACAGAAAATAATGCATTTAAATGGTATTAATATTTCACAATATTACTGTTTTACTGTATTCTTGATAAAATAAATGCAGCCTTGGTAAGCATATAAGAGACTTCTTTCGACAACATAAAAAAATCATATGACCCCAAACTATTACACTTCAGAACAACATGCCTTATTTTAAACTAGATTTATACTAGTTTTAATTTAAGGATTACTTACATGAAGCGTTTTGATTATACTTGGCAAAAAGCAAATGCATAAATAAATATATAATAATATATACAGTACCAAATACCAAAAAACTGACAAATATCAAAGTGTAATCTTTTGAGCTATATCGCCCAACCCTAGCCTACAGTACATTGAGATATAAAGACTTAAGAAGTTTGTGAAGCCACTAATTAGCAGCCGTGTTTTTGAAATGACAGACCCCAGAGACTCAACGAGGAAGACTTGCTAGACTGAGGGTAAACACTGAGGTTGTGAGATGAAAAAGCAACAACCCTTTTATTTCATTTTTAAAACACCCCTCTGGAGGTTGGCGAACAGTAGTTGTCGTGTTTTTTATAATGTCGAATGGAAGTTCAGAAGAAGTTCATTTGGAGTTCTACAGCTTTTAAGAAGAATGTAACAGTTATAATTTCTTTTGTAGTTTTGTTTTCTGCATTATCTATGTGAATATTAAAATCCCCTGCAATAGCAAAACAGTCAAACTCTGAGTAAATCATTGATAGCATTTCTGTGAACTCTTCAACAAAGGCTGAAGAGTATGTTTATTATGTATGTTTCTTTTCTTCATTTTTCTGTTATCTGGACCTTTTTCCTGGACTCTTTTGTCCATAGAGGTCAAACCATGAAAGAATAAAGCAGCAGTAACAAGCAGAGAGTGTCTCTCCAAAGACATTATCCTTCCTTAATACTGTATGTGCTGGATCAAAGAACAATCCCGCAGTAACAACTGGAACATTTGCTCTGGAAAGAGAGAAAGTTCAGCTGTGTGCTCGTCTAATCTTCAAAACGTGCTTCTTCTAAACTGGCCCCTTTCTCTCATATGCTGCACTGGGATTAATTCACAGTAATTGCAGTGAATTTTAGGCCCTTTTTTGCAGAAAACTAGTTAATACTGAGCATGAGCATGTTTTGTTTATTTATGTTGAGTTTTGTGTACATTTATTGGTTCAAGTTCAATAATATCAACCTAATTAACTTGATCTGCCCACCTTTCTGCTGAGGTAATTTAAGGGCGATTACATGAACTGTTTTCAGCTTGTTTACACAGGTTTTCAACGGGTTTGCGAATTTCTGAAAATTCTACCATGTAAACTTCAAAAATGTAAATTTGTGAAAAAGATGACGTCATGCGTATTATGTGTTCAGTCTATGCGCATGCACATGTAGTGTTTCTGTACAAAAGGACATTGCCAACTGGCCTGGCATGAATTTTAGTCATTTTCGTAGATCTGTGTGAAAGGATCGTTTTGACAACAATGTCATCTTTATGAAAAACTTTTCAAAAATACAAAGATAAATAATTTCCATTTCTAGTACATTGTCGTTTAAATGTACCCTGCGTAGGCCATTGGATAATGTTAACCAATAGCAGGGCTGTAACCACCCTAGACATCGAGGGCGCCCTAATAATTAGAAATTAATCTAATATTATAAATTACCCCCCCCCCCCGCTCCTCCTCAGTATTTGATATTTGACAATATTTGACAAATAGGCTGGTCAAAGGTGAAAGAGTGCGAGGTACCATGTATGCAGCTAAACATTTCATATAGACAATAGAGATGTTAAACAACCAACAGTAATATCCAGTGGTGAAAACTACTCTTTTTTTTTCTTTTCAAATTTCACTGTTTTGAATCGAAAAATACAGTCATTTACTTGATTCATGTAGCCTAATTGATTATGAATGTGACAAGAAACAAAGCATTTTTCTGCGTTTTCAACATATTAGACATACAAATAAGATTGAATGTGTGCATATTTTTAAATAAAAATTATTAGCAAACATTGCCAAAATTATTACTTCACAAAAAGTTATTGTTCTTCTACTGGTTTATTCCCTAAATCCATTTAAATCCAGCCCTTTATTTGTTGAATTTCTCAAAATAAAAAGATGTTTTGTACGTTGGTCCCAAGACATTGCTATAGCTTTGACCAATAGCCAAAGAGCTGTTTATCCCTTGCTTTTAGCAAACTTTCATTCTGGTCTGTCTAATTTTGGAACTTAACATCCAATTTCACAATCCAGTGGATAAAATTCAGTCCCACCTTACATTTTTTTTTCTCGTAAAATATCCTGTTTCTCTTAGCAATGCATCACATTACATAAGTATTATCAAATTGGTAGCAAACATCAATTTGAAATGATTTGAAAGCTTTTAGCATCTTGATTTCAATGCACTTTTGCTCTTACACACAGCAAATATACAACCTGAGCTCTCTTCCTGTCATCTTATACTTTGGCATTGAGTCCATACAGCGCTCTCAAAGTCAAACCTTGAATATCATCCATCTGCACCACCCTCTCTATTGAATACACCCCCATGCACATACATTTACATCTGCGCTACAGCTCTTACCGCATTAAGGCAGCATGCTTTACTCTTTCAGTCATCTATCTATCTTCTCAGGAAAAGCGCTTTGCATTGCATTACCTCTGTGGCTCATCGATTCGCTTTCACTCGTAAAGTGCTATTGACTAAAGTGCGCACGCTCCGTAGTGCAACTCCTGCAATCGTGCACCAGCAGTGCACAAATCCCTTTGATCCTTTTCACCTCCACACCACTTTTCACCTCTCATTCAATTATAAATAACCACAGATGGTTTATCCTCAAAACCAAAACTATTTTTTTTGACTGTTTAGAGTGATGGTCGTTTTCAGAGGCAGATGTGGAGTGCTCTCTGACAGCGGTTCTCAACTGGTTTGGCTTCAGGACACACATTACATATTGAACATCAAGTGGCAACTGTTTGTTGGACAAGAGTGAACAAAAATGTCCTTAAAACATTGAAATGTGTATTTATATTGTTTTATACAACAGTTGTTGTACAAATTTGATTAGTTGTTAAGTGGGATTTTTCCTTTTTGCAGGTGGAGATAAGTGACTGTCTTTATGAAACATTGAATCATTAATTCAATCGATTCTTTCAAAAACCTTGAATCATTCAGGACCGAAACAAGCCTTTATGAGTGGATAATTGAATCATTAATTTAACTGATTCGTTCAAACACACTGATTCATTCAGTAACCAAACATGTAACTGTTTTAATGAGAAGAATCACTGATTCGTTCAAACACCGATTCACTGAGGAGCTAAATACTTGCTGTGTACGGAGATGCTTGATGTGGGTTTTATTATCACTTTGTTTGGGACTATTTTCATTATATACACAAAGTATCTGGAAATATTAGGTGAGTCACTCTGTATTAACTCTTATTTATGGAACTGTTGTGTATAAGCACTATCAAACTCGCAATCTTACGGTGACACATTGCTACCACACACATTTTTTCCACTCAATTATGCCATAATAACGAGATGTTTTGTCATTACATTTTTTTCATGTAATAATGACATATGTCATATAAATTATATGTTTTTCCCATTATAGAAGATACTAAAGCCTGATTTGTTTACGTTTATGTAACTTCTCGAACAAATGGTGCTTCAACCCGCAAGTGGGGAGGAGCCGACTGCTATATAAGTCAGCTCAGAGCACCATTCGTCAGAATTTTCTGACTGACAGCGTCAGCCACCTACTTGCTTGACTGACGCTAATGCCAAAAGGAGGGCGGACTTGAGCAACAGGTGCCGCAAGTCGGCCGACTGGAGCGGCTCAAAGGGAGGGCCCCGTAGGGCCCTGAGGAGAATAGATAAGTCGCAGGTCGGCACAGTATGATGACGAGCCGGATTCAGTCTCCGAGCTCCCATCAGAGCTGTAAACGTTCCCATCGAGTGGCCAAACATGAAGTCTCCACATTTCGGGCCAGGGATGCCAAATCATTCCTCTCACTTGTGAGAGAAGGTCTGTCCTCAATGCTATCGACCAAGGGGCTGCCGATAGCAGCTGAATAAACTCGGGGAACCATGTCTGACTCCTCCAGAGGTGGGCCACCAGGAGGACCGAGCATCTGACTTCCCTGACAAGTATGATGACCTGAGGAAGCAGGGCAACCGGGGGGAAGGCTTACAAGCAAGCGCTGGGCCATTTGTGGGCCAGGGCATCTTGCTGCTTCGAAAAGTAAATTGGGCAGTGAAAAGTTGTCTTCTTAGGCAAAGAGGTCTACCTCTGCCTCCCCGAAGACAGACCAGATCAATTGAACCATTTGGGGATGTAGTCTCCATTCTCCTGGTGCTACATTGCCCCTGGACAGCATGTCTGCTCCTTGGTTTAGTCTGCCCGGCACATGAACTGCTCTCAGCAAGAGGAGATTGCACTGTGCCCATAAAAGGAGGTGATGTGCCATCCTGTCAAGGGAGCGTGACCTGAGACCGCCTTGGTGATTTATAAAGGCTACATCCGTCATGTTGTCCGAGCTGACCAGGACGTGGTGCCCATTTAAGGCCAGTAGGAAGGCTTTCAGGGCTATTATAGTTTATTATACTTTGTACAAAACGTTTATTGGAACATTGCACATGTAGCATGTACAATTAAAACTTATAAGTGTTTCGAAAGATCTACTTCCTATCATTTGTTTTAACATATGGTTGGCAAACCTTAATAAACTGGTTCAGGCACCTCAACCCTCCATGTAATCCTGGTTTCATTTTCTTGTATGACATTAATTCACCGTTTTTGTCAGCACAAACCATATATACAGTATCTTTGTTGCAAGTGTGTTTTAAATACTTTTACTTTGTATAGTTTTGCTAATGGGTTTTGAGGATGTCACAAAACCTATACCTATCTATGTTGGCACGTCTAATTTGACTAGTTTTTATCAAGTGAAAGATTAATTTGCTATAGAGTTTGATTTTTGTTTTGTTGTCCTCCTAAGTACACATGATTAAATGGTTAGTTGCATTGTGCATTGTTTAGCACTAGAAAACCAGCAACCCACCAGTTGAGAACCACTGGTTTAGATCATAGCCCTCCAACTGGGAACTCAGACCGCTTGGAGCCACTGCTGAGAGATTTTAATTAAGAGACCTAATTCAGTCTGGGTGAGGTGCCAGGAAAAGGCCATGCCATGTTGGCTGGCACAGTCCGTAAGAGCTTGATTCATTGTATGTTTGAGAAAGGAAGAATGTGTGAACAGAGAGTTTCAGGGTTTTAGTGTTGCTTGGCAGAAGCATTGGATGCTGGATGCTGTGAGACTGCTATGTTACACCTCAGAGAGAGAGGTGCTTTTCTGAATGGCCTATCAAAAGTCAATCGACATTACAAAAACAAATGCAGCGACGAGCAATTATTCACATTCACCACCAATTTGACAAGCTGCATATTATGTTTTGACGTTTTTTTCCCCCTCCTATTCATATTTCTTGGACAAAAAATGTTCTGAATGAGCTTTATGTGTGATTTAAGTCACAGACAGCTTTTACAGATACTAAATCTGTTATTTTAGTTGATATTACCATTGATATACTATTATAGTTTTTGTTGTTTTGAATTAAATATAAGTTTATATGTACTGTTTTTTACTTTAGTCAAAGTTTTTTCGTATGTGATTTTATGATTATTATTAATACAGTATATACACACATTTTTTTTAAATGTAGTTTTACTTCAACTAAACAAAAATGAAAATGTAATAATAATGTGTTACATTTTTTAAAATGTAATTTAAAAATGTTTTTACGGTTTTATTTTTAACTTTAGTTAATGGTAATAATTCTGCATTAAATGTAAGCAAGATCTAATCCTTACATATTTACAGTGCACTTTAAAGGTTTTCTTCTATTTCGCATTTTCTAATGTAATACAACGTATATATCTTCTAAATGTCTAAATATATTCATAGATTTTACTCAAAATTGTAACTAATTTGCTTATTTGATTATAATGTAATTTTATGTCATTTTTTAAAATTAAAACTCAAGCTCTTTATTTTTTCTTTATTTTTCTATGTTTCATTTTCCATTTTTCAAAAACTATTTTTTTAAATCTCTTTTGTAGCGCACTGGAGATATGTTGAAGCTTTGACAGATGCTGTGCTATCTCTGATGCTCTCTCTAAAGCATACAGCACTTCCTACGGCTTCTTTAGACTAGTAATCTTAAAGCTGTGCATCTCTGACTCACAGCCACTTGTACACACTGATACCACAGTGAGCCAGAGATTACAAGCTCTTTAAGACGTAGACACATCTCTTTCTGGGTTTGTATGTGAGTGCTTTGGTTATCTGGAAGTATTCCAAAGGGCTTTCACATCAAAAAACACTCCTGGGATCCTTCGCTCTCGCTGTGTCCATCCAAGGTCTGCTGTTCATGTCTGTGTGATAATGTTAACAAGTCTCTACGGCCTTGTTCCAAACTCTAGTGAACTCCCTACTTGAACAGCATTTTTATGCATCATACAGTAGGTATATTGCCTTCAAAGTTTTGGCCCAGTTTGTGTCTGGCCCACATGTATTCTTCATAGATAAGGCAATCCCAGTTCATTGTGTTAAACTCCAAAATTACAAATTGCTCTATCTGATTAAAAACGGAGTACTTCATACCCAATATTTGTGTGCTATGCAATTTTGTGCTTATTAGTGTATTGCATCATTAGCTTAGCAATAGCAAACATATCTGTGAGCATTAGTGGAGTCTCTTGTGCACTTCACGTTAGGGATTGTTAATGGATTTGCTGCACATGTAGAGCTTTTCAAATCTACATTTTTTTTTTTTTGACAAAAGAAAGTAGCTCTTACTGGAAGGATAAAAACTAAGACTTTATAAATACTGCTTTTGTCTATCTTGCTTAAAACAAGATTTATTCCCATTGACAAATTGATTTGTCATGTTTTAAACATGAATCAAGCTTTAGTGAGATTTTTATATTTAATGCCTGTGGTAAGACTAATACATTTACGATATATTCTCAGAAGACAACTAATATTTTGTTATCTTGTAGATTTTTGCTTCTGAATTATTATTATTTTTTTTTACAAATTATTAACCCTTGATGCATGTTGTCTAATAGAGTTTTAACCATTCAGGTTTTGATATTGATATTTCTTTATGTGTGTGTGTGTGTGTGTGTGTGTGTGTGTGTATGTATATGTGTGTATATATATATATATATATATATATATATATATATATATATACACATACACACATATACACATATACATACACACATATATACACATACACACATATACACATATATATTCTTTATATATTATTATGCATCTTTTTTTTAGAAAACAAAAGAGAATAATTTTTTTGCATTAAACTAAATCTTAGCCGTCTCCTTTCAGCAATATTGCACTTCATGATAACCACTCGGTCTGATAGACTCATTCATTCTGTCTCAGGGATGACTGCTTGTAAAGGACAGAGGATTGTGTAATTATTACATTTAACAGTTCCCACAATTTCAGACAGTTTCCGGGACAATACTTTATTGCAGTGTTTATTTAGCCACATTGCTGTTTCTCTGCTGTCTATGAGCATATTAATGGATATAAGATTTTAACGTCTGGCGTCAGAGTTAGTGCTCATGAGAAATCATGCATGTGTGAAGCGCTTTACAGTACATGTATTTCAGGCCTTAGAGTCGGTGTGCACAATCCTCATTTATTTGTTGAAATACGTTTTGACCTGGTTTCGATTCACATCTTGTAAAATAACAGGTCTTTTGCCCTTTTCAACACGCTCGAGAGAACTTCTATAATGGAAGGCACAATTTCACAAACTTTTAATGCATCAAGAAGCCATTTTTTGAATCCCATTTTAAGACTTTTATAAAACGAATGAATGAAAAGAATAAAAGGGTTCCTAGAAATGTAAGCAGAAAAACCGACTGAATGCGAAAGAGAGAAAATAGCCATTATTCCGAGTTCCTGACAGGCAGAAACGGGACCCCCTACAGGAGCAGCGAGCTGTTGAAAGCCACACTGAGTCCAACGGAGCAGGTAATAGTTGAACATTTCAGTTCTGGTCCCTTAAGCACTTTTCTGGGCTTTTGGATAGTGCAACTAAAATAAACCAAGTGTCATTTGGCGAGACTGAAAAAAGGTGTGTAGAGACGTGCAGGGATCCGTTTGATATGCCTTTGTAGATTTTGTTTAACCTCACCTCACATTCTTGTCCTGTCTCATCATGAAAAGCATCTCGCAGAAAGTTTCTCAATGTTCCAGCTGTCTTCGTCCGGGCTCTCAGCCTCTGACCTGCTTTATTTCCTTGAAAAGCCTTTACAGAAAGTGCCTTGACATTCCTGGCTTTTATTGTTCTCCATCTCATTTCTTACATAGCTTGTGCTTGTCAAGTGTTCATTTAATAAATTCTGCTTGCCACTCTTGTTTCAGGCAGTTGTGAGCAGCACCTGAGCTCTCTCTGGAAGATAACGGATCTCATTATCTGCTGTTTTTTGTGAGCATCAGTTAACAGGTAATACTTTTCCTCTGTCCGATGAACTTGAGGACTTTCTGACCTCTCAGATGTGTATCACACCAATACGACAACACACTCGTTCGATTTCTGGGGAAAAGAATTTGCTCTGGCTGTTTTCCCATCAATAGGATGCACTGTTACGGATAAAACATATATGGATAGATCGTCCTGTCAGTATCAACACAGTGGGCTTCCTAACACAAATCTCACAAAGAAATGCCCAGGGTGTATTTCACCCCAAATTGCTATTATTTTCAAACGAGCACATGTCCACCTCAGATTAATGAAAGATTTATCACAAATATACTTTACAATTGAAATATGCAATTTTTTACATAATAGTAATGATAATTAAATTTTGTACCTCGAGTTGTATAAGGTAAATAAGGCTGCTTAATTGTTGAGAAAAAAATACAAATTAATAATAAATGAAAAAAAAAAAATGTTGGCCTTAAAATAGGATTAGATATCTTCATGCAAAATACAATTCCACTTTTTTTTTTCTTCTGAGGATTTTGTAGTGAAATATTCTTGAGATGTTTTGTGTATATTCATACAATGTATTTTTGGCTATTGATACAAATATACCCCAGCGACTTAAGACTGGTTTTGTGGTCCAGGGTCACATATAATATATTTGTACAAAAACAAATATCCAGGTCAGTTTTCTGATTAAATCAGGCTTGCTGTTAGCATAAAACATGCATTAGAGGATACAAATATAGTGACATAAATAATTTCATTCCAACCATAAAATAGGTTTCATATCCATAAAGTCACAGTCTTGACAGGTGTCTCCTATCTCGGGAGCATGGAGAGAACTACATTCATGAATTATGAATCAGATTACAGTATATGAGTTGAGATCTGGCTCCCACCTCTCATTTTACAGGTGCGTGCTGATTTTTAACCCTGACAGTTTCTTATATTGTGGGCCATGAAATATTCAGCACCTGAAATGGAGTGCAGCTAGGCCTATTAATGTTGTACGCAATATTTCTCCTGTGCATAAGCGGTGAGATCTGAAATAATAAAACACCACACAGAACCCAGAGTTTCATGTGTGTGAGCTCAAAGTGAACAGAAAGCAGATCGAGTGGCTAATAGAGGAAGATGAGAAGGTGAAAATAAACTTGTTAACTAACTAAAAGCAGTGATTCAGCAGTCTGACTCATTCTAGTGAATCATCAAAAAATTTTATGGATGATAAAAATGTTTCTGAAGTTGTAAATAAAGATTATTAGAGTATGTTTTACAAGAAAATACTCTTTCAGTCTTCAAAATGTCGTTAAATTTCATGTTACTTTAGTTCTTTTTAATTATTTGTGAAAATGATTAGCAATTTCTGAGTGATAATTGTTTGAAAGTAATTGTTTTTCAGTGATATGTTGAGAATATTCAGGTTGTTGAGAGTTGTTGCTGAATATATTTATATTTGGGAAAATGCATTAGCCAGGTGTGGGAACCCTCTTATAATGACCTGCTGATATATGATAGAAATATAAGCAACGTTTCGTCACATTCTGAACTTGAATTATGAGACTTTAACAACGCTGAACAAGACTTCTGAACAAATATTGAGTCATCAGGCAATTTAGCTTGCTATTGACTTAAATTACCTCTCTGATAGCACTGTTAAATCCAATTCACCATTATTCAATGAATATCCTCCTTTATTAAGATCTCTATGGAAGCCTGTTTCCGCCACTGAATAAAAAAAAGAAAAAAAAAGGTAATTGCGACATTTTATCTCACAATTCTGACTTTTTTCACAGAATTGTGAGATATAAACTTGCAATTGCGAGTTATAAAGTCAGAATTGCGAGATAAAAAGTCGCAATTACCTCTTTTATTTTGTATTCAGTGGCGGAAACGGGCTTCCATAGATCTCAGATACATGATGACTTTGTTATAAGGGAAAAAATGACAACACAGGGAAAAAAAAACGATTAATTTCTTCTCTTTTTCATGAAAAGTGGCCCACGTCCTTGACGGTACTGAGAATTGGGCTGGAAAACTGAACTGCAGCCCATGATCTCCAGCGCATGAAGGATCCAGCCTCGTTAATGCTGGAGCATCTGCAGTCCACTCGCCGACGGCCCGTGAGACTCCTGTGGACGCCTTTAAACAAAGTCGCCCGGAAGAATAAAGGTGCACTGAATCTCCCTCTTCCTTTTAAGCGCTTTAGTCTCTGTTAATACACAATTTTCATGCTGAGAGACTGTCTCTGTTTCCGTAACTTCCTCATCTCTGACTAAAGAAGGAAGTGACTAAAATTGAGATTGACCGGCAAGGTAGTGTGTGTAAATGAGAAAACGTCAGATATTGTATTCTTTGTTGTATTGCCAATTAATTAGGACCGTAGGGAGCTGAAAAAGACTGAGAAATGAGAGTCATGAGAGTCTTTATCAGACCTGTTTAGAGAGCACTGATTGATTTAGTAATGTTTGTGCTGTTAATCATGACTGCTAATTTACAACCCTCTCCACCTATCAAGGTGATTAGCTTCTTAACCAACGGTCATCTGCTGGTTTACTGCTCTGACATGTTAAATCTGTTGGTCAGCTGACTCACTGTCTATAGACAGCGTTTTTTTCACAGAGACGTTCACACTGATAGCAATTTGCAGTCACAAAACAACTGTAATTTATTCTCTTTCTATATATATATATATACAGTATATATATATATATATATATACAGTATATATATAATATGTAGTATTAATTAAAATATTATTTTTGTTCAGTATATATTATCTAAAAATAGTAATTTGTTAATTAAGTTCATGCTTCCTCTCAATAATTGGGCCTAACTAAAAAATAAAAATAATATTTTAAAAAACATTTTTTACGTTTTACAATTTTAAATTTAAAACTTTTAACTAAAAATATGATACTAACATTATTAATTATAATGACACATAAATATACAAATTAAAAAATCACCACCCACAGTTATATTACACACATTATATTATTAGTTATTAAATTAATATTCTATATATTACTACTTATTATTTTATAAATATATATAATTTAATAATATTATGATTAAATACATTGTTTTTGTTCAGTGTTAAATACAGTATATATTATAGTATATATCACATAAAAATATTAATTTGTTAATTAATTTCTAACTTATTTTTAACCCTCCTCTCAATAATTGGTCATAACTTTAAAAGAAGTAAAATAAAATAAGATTAAATAAATATATAAATAAATAAATCATTTTTTTTTTGTTAAAACACACAAAAACAAACAAACAAAAACAGCGTTTTTTTCACAGAGACGTTCACACTGATAGCAATTTGCAGTCACAAAACAACTGTAATTTATTCTCTTTCTTGTTTTAATTTTTGTTTATTGTTTTTTTCATTGGCACTGGCAATGGCAACTTGAAGCACTCTCAATAACTGGTATTACCTATATGCATAATGAATTATATATATATATATATATATAAATAAATAAATCATTTTTTTTTTGTTAAAACACACAAAAACAAACAAACAAAAAAAAGCCCATTAAATTATATTGACATAAATATACACAATATTAATTACTATTAACAATGAATACTTTTAAAATTATTTAATTATTTAATTTCAATTATTTACTTTTACAACTATATCATTTTTTTTAATCCAATAAATTTTATAACCAATGAGCTTTTTCCAGTGTGTTAGGGACTGCCTTATGACTACCTCTGAAGTGCCGTGTGAATTCACACTCAAATATAAAGATTGTGAATGCTTTGTGACATATCGACCGGTGGCACTTTGACTTTGATGACTGTGGTTTGTTGGCTCAGAGATTAGCAGTGATTGAGCCGATAACAGGAGAGTGAT
The DNA here is from genome assembly GCF_001515605.1 of Sinocyclocheilus anshuiensis. Lineage (NCBI taxonomy): Eukaryota > Metazoa > Chordata > Actinopteri > Cypriniformes > Cyprinidae > Sinocyclocheilus > Sinocyclocheilus anshuiensis. Next base: position 276,095 of record NW_015558663.1, on the reverse strand, counting down.
AGGTTAATTCACCAGCTCTTGCTCCTACCTTACCCTGAAGAGAACAAAACACTGTCCTCAGCTTGTTTTTGAGTCAGTCCTGCAGTTTTACCTCCCAAATATGTGATGATAATGCTAAAACCTGTGTAGAAAAGTGCAATCAAGTTAGTAGCATCACTGCATTTAAGTCTTGAATGAACATAATTATTTACTAGACATGCAAAGTAACAATCTCTTAAATTCATTTTCCTTCAAGAGACCGAACCGTACTGCTTCTCCAGCTAACATTAGCGTTTAGCTGAGTAGAGAAAAGAACGCTAATGAACAAAAGCTATGAATAACAAGACGACCTGGAGATGGAGCAGACAAAGGGGAAAGTGTCCTTTCGTCATCCATTCACGTCAGAACAAAGCGCAACCTTGAGCGTTTGCAGAAACCACAGTCACGCCTGGCGAGAGGAAGTGTACAGTATAAGGCGGAATAGTATCTGGGTAAATAAGTCAATTTCTTCACCCCGCCTGACATCCGCTGCATACTGTTACTCAGTGCCTGAACACAACTGATAGTCAATAGTCTCCTTTCATCAGAATCAGACTGAGGAAGATATTCAGACACATCCAGGAAGCCGTTAATTATAGCTGACAATACCAGAGTACCAAGAGGAAAGAGGAGAAGGTCAAGTAGAGTGAATTAATAAATCATAGAGGAAGAGTGAGACAGGAAAACATGAAATTAAGACATGAAATGAATACTGTTTGTGAAGGTTTTACCTGCGGCTGAGACTGTATGGGCGACCGTGTAATTTTCTTCTCTGGTATCCATTTTTAACTGTAATACATCAGAGCGACATTCTCATATTGATGTGTTTGCAGTGACGCGTACAGTAGCGGAGCTTCTAAAGACCTGTCAGACCAACATATGAACACAATTCCCATCTGAACAGAGCTGTGAATCATCTTGTCCTTGACTGATGTTGTGTGACGTGCCGATTGTTCATCTCTGAACTCTGACCTGATCTTCACTGGCCTATAGTAGATCATCGTCTGCTTGGGTCATTTGCCGCTACATTTCCCCTCTTCTCATCATTTCATTGCTGGCTATGCTGTAAAAATAATCAGTTTCATAAACATCCCACTGAAAGGTTTGACAAGCACACTTTTCTTCATAAAATATTTGTGTTACTTGAGATAAACTGAAAAAAAAAAAGTCAAGTAGTTGCTAATGCAAATATCATTTAATTTATCTTGATGTATTAAAATAACTAAAACTGAAATAAATATGAATGAAAACTGTTTGGACATATAATAATAATAATAATAATAATAATAATAATAATAAATGACAAGAACACACAACACAATTACTAATGTAAGGCCTCTGCGAATATTGCACAAATGAACGATTGAATCTCCGCATTCCACCGGAAAAACTAAGGACTCTCTTTATCAGCTGTCTGCGGTCGTAAAGAAGATCAATGGACGGAAATGTTACGCCACTTACCACTGTAAGGCCTCTGCGAATATCGCACAAATGAACGATTGAATCTCCGCATTCCACCGGAAAAACTAAGGACTCTCCTCCCCAGCTATCTACGGTCGTAAAGAAGATCAATGATCAACAGGGCACCTAATTGTCTGGACCTGCTTCCGGTCAAGGCCTGGTTCTTATCCCTTAGGGGGATCTGAACTGCTTAAACCATAACTCAAACTAGGATACAAACTATCTTTGTTTTACGGGCTTTCAGGGAGCAGATGTGCAGTGTAACGTTGACCGGCTTCAGCATAAATAAACCAGCTAATAAACAACAGAACAAAGAACATGGTATCTGAAAACGTTCCAGCGACAGACTCGCCCGGACCCCATGATCGTTTAACGCATAAATTGCTAAATCCGATAAACAGAAAGCGACAGATTAAGAGCTCCCTGTCCAGGAGAAGAATGGCAGACACACACAACTCGTGACATGGGCATGACCTCAGGACACCTCCCCTTTCCCCCCTGCATTCCAAAAAG
>NW_015558663.1:271985-273957 GCF_001515605.1 Sinocyclocheilus anshuiensis | reverse complement strand
TAGCGAATATCTTGCTAAAACTTTGGGCTTTCCTCAGAACTCCGTTAACATCATTTTCATTCTTCAGAGACCGTATGTATGTGTGTGTGTATGTGTATGTCTTATATATATATATTTCTACCTCCATTAAGCATGCATTTAACCAGTTAAGTGAGGTTTATGCTTTTATATTTTTAGAGAATATAAATTGAGTTATATAATGTTTGAATTTGAACGAATTTAAATTGTATTTAAATGTTGCTAATTTTTGTTTAAAAAATAATACAATTATAAATTATATAATAATAATAATTATTATTATTATATAAATAAAAATGAGCAATTAAAAAAAAAAGTTAAGTTCTATTCAAATGATATTTTCTAAAAATGTTTTTCCCTTTCACATCTTTTGCTTCTCAGATTTATCTTGTTTTATGGTTGTTTATTTATAGTAAAATGCCAAGTTACTGTTTATGAAAATTAGACGCCAAAACGTCTTACTTTACAACAAATGAAAAGAATATCATTCATAACATGAACAACCTGAGCTCATGACAGCATCACCAGCATCCATTACAAGCACGAATCATTGAACGACATGCAAACTCAATGTAAGGCAATGCCTAAATGCAATTTTCCTAAATGACACCCACTGGATCCACTATCTTATATGACATTACTAACCCACATTTAAGTGATGCACAGCTCATCTTCTTTGTTTGAATGTGTTAATTTAATGTAGTTCATTAGAGATTGTTCCCCTGAGCTTATGAATCTTTTACGTCATTAAGTCTGTTGCATACAAAATATCTGAAAACTTACTGTAAAAGGGCGTCAGCAACAATTAAATAATGCATTTTGTTTGCCTTAATGCATATTTTAACACTCAGCCACAATCTGAGCAGTTCGTGGGTTAATTCAGCTGGAAACGCTGCTGTGTGCTTCACGTTTGACTGTGTTTTGAACATGTGTATGTGAAATCTACATGATGACAGCATTTAGCTGATTGCATATGCTGCTCTGCTCAGATTCTCAGGCTCTATCCCATCTTTCCTTAATTTTCCAATCAAGCCCTTGAAGAGGAATCCATCTGAAATTCCTATCTCGAAATGGCAGTATAAGCATCTTATCGATGCAGTTCTGAAGGACTGCTCTCTCACATATCCCCTGATTGATGATATTAAAGAACTAGTGAGAAGAGGGAAGTGAGCAAAATAGAGAGGAGAGAAATCGTTAAGACAGTTCCTGGCAGCTAAGCAGGTCTCCCGTTGATGCAGCTGAACACAGTTTAAGGCTGAAATATCCTTGAATTGCTCTCCGACTGCCAAGTATTAGCTTTCACATTTGTGCCATTTCTTTGCAATGCGTTTTGTGGATGTATTTAACTGCCTTAAGTATAATAGCAGGATGACGGGTTGACTTCATTTTATTTAAAAAATATTTAAGTCAGATTTAGTGCATACTTAAATGTATATATATATACAGGGCCGGATTAACAATAGGGCTAGGTGGGGCTGAAGCCCCAGGGCCCAAGCAACGAGGGGGCCCGTGATTGGCTGTGGAGTAGATTGACTGAACCGCCAATCGCCAAAGCCCCCCCACGCCCCCACTTATTAGCGCTATTATTTAGTGGAGCTTTGCCGTAAATTCCATGTATTACCATTAGATATTGAAACGTCACGTTTGAATTTGGGTTACCAATCAAATTCATTTATTCTGTATTTGACTTTTGAACGAACTGTACTCGTATCTATCAGGTGATCGCTGCGCCTGATGTCCACATTCACCTCCACTCTTGACCTCGTTCTGGCATAATCTGGAAATGGTCACGCAAAGAACAATCTTCGATAAGTAAAAATGTCAGCTATTCTAAAAAAAATTTGAGAGAGGGGCTAAAAAAAACCGTAAAAGACAAACAGCAGATAAAACATAGTCAGTAAAATCCCCAGCTATCAGGTTATTTTACTAAAGATGATGATGGAGTAGAAGTTGT
>NW_015558663.1:270437-271377 GCF_001515605.1 Sinocyclocheilus anshuiensis | reverse complement strand
TTATTAGCGCTATTATTTAGTGGAGCTTTGCCGTAAATTCCATGTATTACCATTAGATATTGAAACGTCACGTTTGAATTTGGTTTACCAATCAAATGCATGTATTCTATATTTGACGTTTGAACGACCTGTGCACGTATCTATCAGATGATCGCTGCGCCTGATGTCTGCATTCACCTCCACTCTTCACTTCGTTCTGGCATAGTCTGGAAATGGTCACGCAAAGAACAATCTTAGATAAGTAAAAATGTCAGCTATTCTAAAAGAAAATGAGAGAGAGGGGCTCAAAAAAAAAAAGAAAAACGTAAAAGACAAACAGCAGATAAAACATAGTCAGTAAAATCCCCAGCTATCAGGTTATTTTACTAAAGATGATGATGGAGTAGAAGTTGTCGTACAGCAAGTGGACCGGGCTCATGGAGCAGATAAAAACAGTGCCATCGTCCACACAGATTTTAGGTTAGTTTCATTATTAACTTGATGGATGTATTTGGCTTTTTGTGTTTGAACAAACTCTACATATTCGCTTAAGGGTTGGGAAATAACCCAGTAGAAAAATGTCAATCGTTTTGCACGTCATGATGTAAGCTTAAACGCGTTTTAAGCATTGTGGTTTAAAAACAAATGGTTTCAAACTATTCATGGACATTAAGCAGCGGGCAGAATTCTTGTTGGTAAATGCGCGCACTTGCTCATACAGCGCCTGACTAAACTGGAGTTCTTTTTCGCGCCTTGTGCTTAAACGGTCAAATACACAGTTATGTGTCAAAATGCCAGTCTTTGCGAGTATCCTCGTCAACACAGTCAGTTTTGTCTTACATGATAAAGCATGTGTAATAGTAGGCTATATGAGATCCTGGCATTATATGATCTTCACCCAAAAATGAAAATACTGTCATGATTTACTCACCCTCAAGTTGTTCTAAACCTGTATGAATTT
>NW_015558663.1:270082-270388 GCF_001515605.1 Sinocyclocheilus anshuiensis | reverse complement strand
CAGTAAATATATATACAGTATGTATATATATGTTGTATATATACTGTGTATATGTTTATATATTTTTTATTTTATATGTATATTAAATGTATATGTAATTAGAAAAATATCTTTTTTAATTTATTTGTCATTTATTTTTAATTACTAGCATGATTTATACTTACAAGAACTTAGTTCAAAATTTCTTTCTTCTACAGTACTTTACAGTAATGAGATTTTTTTTCCATTGCAGTAGACTATTAAGAGTTGGTAGATTGTGCTTAATTGTCATGAAAATAATTTCATAATGCTTACAATCTTAATGGG
>NW_015558663.1:266560-270044 GCF_001515605.1 Sinocyclocheilus anshuiensis | reverse complement strand
CAGTAAAATCCCCAGCTATCAGGTTATTTTACTAAAGATGATGATGGAGTAGAAGTTGTCGTACAGCAAGTGGACCGGGCTCATGGAGCAGATAAAAACAGTGCCATCGTCCACACAGATTTTAGGTTAGTTTGATTATTAACTTGATGGATGTATTTGGCTTTTTGTGTTTGAACAAACTCTATATATTCGCTTAAGGGTTGGGAAATAACCCGGTAGAAAAATGGCAATCGTTTTGCGCGTCATGATGTAAGCTTAAACGCGTTTTAAGCATTGTGGTTTAAAAACAAATGGTTTTAAACTATTCATGGACTTTAAGCAGCGGGGCAGAATTCTTGTTGGTAAATGCGTGCGTTAAGACGGTTTCAGCCTGATACGCGCGGCGCGCACCTGCTCGTACAGCGCCTGACTAAACTTGAGTTCTTTTTCGTGCCTTGTGCTTAAACGTTAAAATACACATAGTTATGTGTCAAAATGCCAGTCTAAACCTGTATGAATTTCTTCACAGTCAGTTACAAAACAGAAGATATTTTGAAGAATGTTCATAACCAGAAAGTTTCTGGTCCCCATTGACTCCAATAGTGTTTTGTTTTTTTTGGTTACCAGTATTGTCCCAAATATATTCTTTTGCGTTCAACAGCAGAGGGAAACTCATACAGGTTTAGAACAACAACAAAATGAAAATACTGTCATCATTTACTCACCCTCAAGTTGTTCTAAACCTGTATGAATTTCTTTGTTCTCCTCAACAAAACAGAAGATATTTTGAAGAATGTTCATAACCAGAAAGTTTCTGGTCCCCATTGACTCCAATAGTGTTTTTTTTTTGGTTTCCAGTATTGTTCCAAATATATTCTTTTGCGTTCAACAGCAGAGGGAAACTCATACAGGTTTAGAACAACAACAGCATTTTCATTTTTGGGTGAACTATTCCTCTAAAGCTGCCTAATATAGCTGCTGTTGCCATTTGTGTCAATAATGTAAATTCAAACATCAGAAAGAAAATTTTCTTTGCAATGCCTTTTGTGGATGCATTTAACTGCCTTAAGTATAATAGCATGATGACGGATTGTGTTAACAAAAATAAAAATAAAAATATATATAAGAAATATCTTTTTTAATTTATTTGAAATTATTTGTAATTATTAGCATGATTTATACTTACAAAGTCTTAATTAAAAATATCTTTCTTCTACTTTAATAATGAGTTTTTTTTTTCTTCATTGCAGTAGACTATTAAGAGTTGGTAGATTGTGCTTAATTGTCATGAAAATAATTTCATAATGCTTACAATCTTAATGGTCCTTTAAATAGGCTTCATTTTCATTATGCAAAATATAATCTTGTTATTTCTTTCTTTTGATTTTTAGGGTGATATACAGTATGACCCAAACATCTCTTGAGAGTTTTCGTGGGATTCACCCGGTTTCACAGTGCCAGTGGATTGTGAAATTAGCAAATGCAAAGTGCTGTGAAAAACTAGAGCCTTTACGGACCATGAAACGCAACATTTCATTGAGGCCTGCTGTTTCACTTGATTGTTTGCTGCTTTCCATCAGCAATCCTCCCCACAATCCACCACAGCAGTTCTCCAGTGTGTGCTTGTGATCTGGGCTGCAGTCCAGCCTTATGGAGTGATGTGTGTTAAAGGAGAGCCGCTGTAACCTCACTGCCCACTAAAACAAATGGGCCATATAGACATGAGCCATGAGCTCTAGCCCGGACGACACAACACTGCTTATTTTTTGAGTTATGATGTCCCGGAACAATGATTAGTGACAGATCATGGTTAAGTAGCTTTATTTGCATAGCAGCACATTGCTTGCAGTGTAGATTGGATATAAAAAATGGGTCAATGTTTTGTTAGCATTGTCTAGTTAGCCCCTGCTGGTAGATTTCATGACTTCCGAAGAAATGTTTTTATTTTATTTTATTTTATTTTACAAAAAAACACACTACAAACACACAATTAATACTTTAAAATTAAAATGAAAACAGAAAAAAATATTAATATAAAATATTTTAATCAAAACTATAATAGTATCTTAATTATACTGAAATAACTGTGGTAATTAAGTATTCGTGATAATTTGGTATTTTAATTAAATCTGCGTATTTGGTCTTGTTTTCCAGTAAAAATAGGTAAATGATTATTGCAAAAGATACATTATATTTAAAATTGTAATAATTTTTTTACATTTTCTTTTTAATTATTTTCCCACTTCCATTAAGCAAGTGAGGTGTATGCTTTAAAAATATTTGATATAAAATTTTAATATAATAAAAAATTAAATTTTATTTTATTTTTAAACCTTATTGTTATTTTGCTATTTTATATCAATTTATTTATTCTCTTTTAATTTATTCTATTTACTTTTAATTTTGAAGGCAAAATGTTTTGCTAAAAAATCATTATATAAAAAAAGTCCATATATACGTCAGGATAAGATAATATGTCTGGCTTCACACATCTTTTGGCTGATCTTGATCTGGATCAGGTTTGTTCCCGCATAAATTAAGTCCTGCCAGATGGCAAAATATGCTGCAATCATTTCCGAGGAGAAAAGACAAACCGTACGAAAGAGAAAAAATAGAGGCAACCAGACAATGAGAAAGGCAACCCCCCTCGTGATGGGCTGTAGATATCGACTGTCGTATCTCCGCTAGGTAAGCATAGTTTAAGGCTAACTTTACACTTTGAATCCAGCAAATAAGTCCCTCTCTGTTTGCTGAGTTTGAACTTCCTCAGTGGGAATGAAGCAGCCTTTTTCAGCTTGAAATTGTGCACCAATGTGTGTGACTGTATCACCCAGAAAGGACCCTGAAATCCATTACTGAATTTCTCAGAAACCTTGCCTGCATTTATCTATTGTACAGCTTTCTCAGTCGCACAGTTTAGTCCTGCAGTGATTTATTTCAGGCAGATATAACTGCGCAGCCATACCGTGTGGTTGAAATCAAAAAGACACGGGCCTCTTAGAAATAGAAAGGAATTATAGAAAGGACAAACTGACATGTGATATACACCCCGAACCCCACAACTGAAACTTCCCACATCATGTGTGTCTCAATCCTGAGCTTTACTATGTGAAATGGCACAGCTTTATAGGAGATCCTGTAGAGATGAAGGGTCCGTCGCTCGGTGTGTCTGTAATGAGACCCCATGATACCGTGGTACCGTGTGCCCTCTCGAGTGTGAGAACATATATATGCCTGCCGGCGGTCTTCGTAACCCAACGTAATTGTCACATCAGATGAGTGTCCTGTTGACCCAGTGGTGAAAGGTTGAGTTTTGGTGACATGTTTTGACATTGTAGCTGTGGCTCTAGAGGAATGGACATTGTTTTTCTTTGTGTTAATCTCTCGTGTTTTTTCCCTTGTTTTTTAAATCGAGGGCAAAGACAAAAGCTGACTGGGCGGGTTGCCAGTGTATCTATATATTTTTTAAAAACTCTAATTTATACAGCATATATATATATATATA
>NW_015558663.1:248856-266383 GCF_001515605.1 Sinocyclocheilus anshuiensis | reverse complement strand
ATTATTCTTTTTTTTTTAAAGGTGATTTGGCTTGAAGTTTGGCTAGTTAGTTTTAGCAGTTAGATGCTGTGACTTCACCACGATGCTGGTTCTTTATTCATTACAATTCAAAATTAGCCATTTATTATATATGTATATATTTTGCAAGCAACATATAAGTTGCTATTTTTTTATTGTAATTTATTATTTTATTTTAATTTATTTGAAGGGCTCTAAAATTTTAAACTATGTATGGAGCTAATATATTCTTATATCAATATTTTATTATCTTCCTGCCGTTTTTTGTTTTGTTTTGTTTTGAGGACTCTAATATTTAAAACTATGTCTGGAATTATTTTATTGTTTTATTTTATTTTATTTTTGTCTGGTTTTGTTTTGTTTGAAGGGCTTTAATATTGTCTGGAACTAATATTTTCTTATATCAGTATTGTATTATCTTCTGGCCTTTTAATTTTTTTTTACAATTTATTTTATTTATTTGGAAAGCTCTAATATTTCAAACTATTCATGGACGGAACAACTTTTTTCTTAAATCAATATTGTATTATAGCTCCCTGGCATTTGTTTTTATTTAATTTTATATTTAGAGTGCTCTAATATTTCAAACTATGTATGGAATCATATATATTTTTTAATGTTTTGTTTTATCTCCCTTATTAGTGCATCTGATCTGTGCAGTAGTGCAAAGATGGCAATGTGGGACGGTGAGCACTAAGCAAGCAGCTGTCATTGAGATGAATGTGAATGCTAACGGCTAGCTCTCTCCAGGTATAATGGACCTCCTCAGCTGGGACTATAATAGTTAACCTCTCAAAGAAGGTAAAGTTTAAAGCACCACTGCTATAGCCTTCAACTTCAGCTCCACTTGTGTTATATATTTACCGCTTTCAGCAATCCATTTCAAGAAAATTACTGTCGGTAATTTCAGTTTAATTCCATCAGTATGCAGAATCCAAATGCCTGATAGTTTTGTGCATTTATTTAGATTGAATTTAGACTCAATTGTCTATGCTAACACCCTGTAAGAATCATATCTGATCTGGCGCTCATGACCATAAACCGGCCTAATTATACCGGGCTTTCTTACTAGTCAACCTGCTGTTCGGTCAACCCACGACTAGACACATGCCTGCTCTCTTCATGCTGTTCAGTTCAGATCAGTCCGGTGAAGCTCTAATCCATGCTTCGCCTCTATTAGCTCAGTACTTGAAGAAAGTTTGGAGCCCTAGAGGAAGGATTGATTGTGACACATTGGTTCACTTGCTCTGAGGCTCTGAGAGTCCGTGAACAGGTGTCAACACACGGAGGGAAACTGACTAATTAAGAACAAAGGATTTTTGAGAGTCGAGTCTCCAGGTGCTGAGTGTAACGCCAGATGCTTTACCTGTTTGATGCCTCAAAAACAGATCTGAAAGCGGGCAGACGGATAGTGACGAGGGGTCGGGAATTTCACACGCCGACCACACTGTTTTGTTCTTGTCATCACTACCCAATGATCTTATTTTTCCTTACAATATTATATTAATATTTTAGGTCTGTGTATTAATATTTGTTATGCAAACATGTATATTATGATGTTATTTTGTATATTAAAAACATATTATTATATTATATTATATATTTTTTGTACATACTGCTTTGATGCAGTAGTGATCGCAATCAAATTATGGTACAATTATGATTTATTGCATTGTGATTGCATTATGATTGGTGATACCCACATTTATTGTCAAATTGAAAGAACCCTAATGCATTTTAATGCATACAAAACTTTTGTAAAAAATAAAAAAAATGTAAAGTTTCTTTTAAAATTTGTAAAAAAAAAAACTGTCTAATGCTCTGCCTTGTCTTCACATTTCTAGACAGGTTACATAATATAGCATTGTGTTTGACTTTAGTGCAATTATTAAACACTTTTTGTCTTTTGACGTGTATATTTTTTTTATTAAAAAGTATAAAACAAATCATCATTGCCATGACATTTCAGTTTAAGCCATTAAACCATTTTTTTTTTTTTAAAGAAAATAATACTTTTATATAAGGACACATCAAATTGATCAAAAGTGACAGTCAAGATGTGTAATGTTGCAAAGATTTCTGTTTCAAATAGAAGCTTTCTATTCATAATAATAAAAATGGCTTTCTTACTAGTCAACCTGCTGTTCGGTCAACCCACGACTAGACACATGCCTGCTCTCTTCATGCTGTTCAGTTCAGATCAGTCCGGTGAAGCTCTAATCCATGCTTCGCCTCTATTAGCTCAGTACTTGAAGAAAGTTTGGAGCCCTAGAGGAAGGATTGATTGTGACACATTGGTTCACTTGCTCTGAGGCTCTGAGAGTCCGTGAACAGGTGTCAACACACGGAGGGAAACTGACTAATTAAGAACAAAGGATTTTTGAGAGTCGAGTCTCCAGGTGCTGAGTGTAACGCCAGATGCTTTACCTGTTTGATGCCTCAAAAACAGATCTGAAAGCGGGCAGACGGATAGTGACGAGGGGTCGGGAATTTCACACGCCGACCACACTGTTTTGTTCTTGTCATCACTACCCAATGATCTTATTTTTCCTTACAATATTATATTAATATTTTAGGTCTGTGTATTAATATTTGTTATGCAAACATGTATATTATGATGTTATTTTGTATATTAAAAACATATTATTATATTATATTATATATTTTTTGTACATACTGCTTTGATGCAGTAGTGATCGCAATCAAATTATGGTACAATTATGATTTATTGCATTGTGATTGCATTATGATTGGTGATACCCACATTTATTGTCAAATTGAAAGAACCCTAATGCATTTTAATGCATACAAAACTTTTGTAAAAAATAAAAAAAATGTAAAGTTTCTTTTAAAATTTGTAAAAAAAAAAACTGTCTAATGCTCTGCCTTGTCTTCACATTTCTAGACAGGTTACATAATATAGCATTGTGTTTGACTTTAGTGCAATTATTAAACACTTTTTGTCTTTTGACGTGTATATTTTTTTTATTAAAAAGTATAAAACAAATCATCATTGCCATGACATTTCAGTTTAAGCCATTAAACCATTTTTTTTTTTTTAAAGAAAATAATACTTTTATATAAGGACACATCAAATTGATCAAAAGTGACAGTCAAGATGTGTAATGTTGCAAAGATTTCTGTTTCAAATAGAAGCTTTCTATTCATAATAATAAAAATAAAAAAAACGTATCACGGTTTCCAAAAAAAAAAAAAAAAAAGTATTTACCCCCCCGCCCCCAAATTAAACTAATTAATAATTTGACCTTAAACATGTTTGAACATAGTGTAGCAAGCAAATGCACGCTCAAACTTGTTTTCTTTGTGAACATTATGCTCATGTTAGTTTGCTTGCAAACCTGTGACTTTATTTCCTGTCCTCATTATTAATATATGTGTGTATTTTTCTCCTCATTTCCCCACAGGAGAGTCTGAAAGCAGCTGTATTTGTCTCCAGCACTGACCAGAATATTCATTCAGCTGACAATGATGCAGCTACAGCATGTGTGCCGTACTTGAGGGTGTCAACAACTGCTTTGTATCGCAGACTAATTTTATGGCACGTTTGGTGCTTCCACGCCTCTATTTTTCCTTTCTTATCAACATTTGGTGACAACTATCCAACAGGGTGCACATACAGCCAAATGCATTCTCAAAATCAATGCAGCATCCCATGTTTGAGACTTTGGAGATAATTTCCTGCCTTAATGTTTCAGTTAGTGTCATGCTGTTATAAATACTGACCTGAGGAGGGCAGTATGGATCTGATTAACAATGCTTTGATGGTTCGCTCCACTAGTGGACACAGGCGAGCTTGTAAAAACCAGATCCCTCTAGCGTATCCTCTTCCTGGATACAATCAGTGGAGAATATTCCACTTTTATTGTGCTGCTAAATAATTGATGGGATTCTCATAGGCAAAGCTTTGTTGTGTGTGTGGAGACCTAGAACAGTCGCTTTGATGGAGGAAATTCACTGGCTGTTGTGGATTTAAACATTTGCTCTGCTTTATAAACATGCTAAAATGTAAATGGTCAGGGATACACCCATTCAGATGTGTTCGTTTTGATCTGGGCTGCAGCATCTGCCTCTGCTAAATAAATGTATACCAATTTGTATATATATTTGCACGGAACAGATTGTAAACAAGTCATGGCCTGAAGTTACTAAAGCTTGAAAGAGAGAAGAGACACTGTGGAGACAATGCAGATTTCACGTTTCTTAATTAAATACTGTTTAGTGACATGGGAAGTATATTTGTTATGCAGACTATTGAATTAGAAGCCAAAAGGGCTACATTTATTCCACGAAAAATGCAAAGGGTGTCCATTTTATATATAATGTAATCTGAAAATGTATATAGAGGCTGTGTTTAACATTTTGCCCAACATTATTTTGTTTATTCCAAACATTATTATCAATAAATATGTGCTTTTTATTAGTGATGCAGTAAAATTTTGGCAACTCAAAATATTATGCCGAAAATTGATTTTCAGTTCCAGATGACGGGTTTGGAGGGCTGGAATTATTGACTGAAATTAGTGATTCAGTCGACAATATTGATTTCTAGTTTTTAATAGATCTTCATTTTGATGAACCACAATCATTTAATCTATGCTGTTTTCGGTTGATGCATGAAGAAAACATCACTAAACATTATTTATAGCGCATCTCCCATACAGTAATTGCAATAAAAAGTTGGACAAAGTCAGAGCTTTCAAATTTTCATTTTGCTGAATGTACTATTCATTTTTGCTTAAATTGTCTCTTCATTATTTAATGTTTGAAGTTTTATTATAGCCACCATTTGATTTCAACCATGAATTGGAGTAGAAACACAATTATATCCATAAAAAGTTGATATAAAAACTAGAGCCCGACCGATATGGGTTTTTTGTGGATACCGATATTATGGAGTAAAAAACATTATATGTTCTGTAAAAAAATGTTCATATCGGCGGCATATTCTCCGATACCAATATATCGGCGACAGGCGCATATCGGCCGATAATATCGGCAAAACGATATATCGGTCGGGCTCTAATAAAAACTACACTGTGTGCAATAAAATGTTTTATATGCAACTGATTTAATTTGATTGTTGATTATGAAATAAATGTAATTTAAATCTTTGATTATAAAAAGTTATTTTCAGTTTCTGTTTTCATATAAATTGTTTTGATGCATCACTATTTATCATATCGCTATTGCTGCTGTTTATCATATTTCTGTTTTCTTCTGCTGCACAAATAGGGCCAGTTTCGTTTCAAATGCCGTCACATTATTCAGAATCATCGGCGTAAGCTTTTCCTACCCTTGAGCTTTCAGATTAAATTAATTTGTTTGGCATGTTACATCAGTCAGAAGAGCTGTGTTGTGCATGAATGTGTCATCCACAAAGGGTGCTAGTAAATTACGTCAGAAGTGAGCGAGGACCTTTTCATGACTAAAGCGTAGTTTAGGACATAGTAAAGGTCTAACAGAGTCCTTTCTGTCACTAGCATCATCAATCGAGATCCAAAGCGTGATAATGTTTGACTGATGAGCTCTCGAAACACATAGTTTGCATTCAGAGTTACAACAGTATTGCATTAGACACTGAATTAAAAGTGCGCTGCTTAATTTAATTTTTGACTTCCACAGTGCGCCCTAATTTGTGTGTTTAGCTAATTATCCCATTCATTGATTTCTTCACTCTGATGTTCTTCATTCAAGAGATGAATATCGTTCTTCATAACTGGACATGCATCAGATCAGTTCACAGATCTACGTCAAAGGGAACCGCTGCCACTGAATACCACTGTCAGTGAATAGTCATGTATTTCCACCCTTAGCAATGCAATTAGCATCGCTCCTGTAGATGTACCAAGGGTCAGACAAATGCTAGTTTATGTCTATTTTGGAACAGCATGACATAAGCATATCATCCCTGTGACTTATTATGTAGTTAATGTGTCCTGGCTGGAAGATTTCCGGTTGGTTTATTCCAGTTTTAATCTGTTCAACAACTATTACGTTTGTGTAAGAGCCATAGCTAAGAAGTTAGCGAACTTGCTTCACACATTGAGCTGTGGTGCTTGCGTTATGTGAATTTGAATCAAGCTTACAACATTTCCTGACCCTTTTAACCATTTTTTGCCATTTGTTTGTTATATTACACTGTTTATAACTGAGCTACAAAATGGGATATTTGCAACATAGGCTCATTGGAAATTCATACACTACATTTTTACAAAAACGTAACTATACATACAATTCACTGCAATTTCCAACTGAAATAAACAGTAGTAGCAGTAAAACACCAAGAATTTATATTCCCGTTCACAAAGATTATGATTACAGGACCAGATTATTGTAAACTTGTATACTGTAAACTTGCTCGGTAGCGCACCCGGTACAGCATTGCAGCATTGCACATTGATACAAAGCACAATAAAAAAAGAGCTCAAAGTCTTGTAGAAGCAAGCTAAATGGCATGGTTGCCTTAGCAAATGCATTTTTTATCTCACTCTTGCTTTTGTTAACACTTTTGGTAAAATTTAAAGTAGGGTTTAGTGAAGATGTTACGTTATTTTCAAACTTAATACAGAATTAAACTTTTAGTGCCAAGATACGTACAACAATCAACGTTCCAGATTCGTGTTCATCAGTTTTAAATAAAATTGAACACACTTTTAACTAGGGATGCACCGAAATGAAAATTCTTGGCCGAAGATTAAACACTGGGCCGAAGGCCGAATACCGAACATGGTTTTTCGAGTTTTTTTCCCCATGTATTTTGCGAATTTTTTTTTCACCATTGCATAAATTAATAAGCCATAACACTGAACATTTTTTAACATTCTAGCAGACACTATATCAACAAAGCACAATTTAACTTCAAATTAATAAGTTTGTAAAATAAACATTTTTGGCCATCAGAGCCCCTTCTTGAATCAGGCATGTATTTTATTTTATTTATTTTTTTTTTTTACTGTACAATTAACATCCTTGCTGAGAAGAGACTTCTTTTAAAACATTAGAACATATTACAGATCCTAATTTGAACACTATGTGTGAATGTTATAATAAATGTATTAAAACAGAGCTGTTGTAATGATTATTATCATTATTATTGTCTTTTTATTTTATTTTATAGAACAACAGTAAAATTACAATGCTAACATTTATGAATGTTGATAAGAGTTCTTGCTTTTTCTCAACTTTCATTTAGGCGGAAACGCGCAGGAAGACCTCAATGCTTATTTTTGTTGACAACAGATTTATAAATGAGTCTCATTACAAATACGTCGTACGTATCGCAGTCACATGCCTTGTAAAAATTCATTAAAATGTGACTGAGCAACTGACGACTGTATCAGCGCAGATTTTCCTCAAGCTTTGGACTTTGAACCCTGGTTAACAAGCAGATCTGCTGCGAGTTCGTGCAGCGCTGTCAGAATACATGCAATGCGCGTGTGTATTAGAAAACATAACATTCTGCAGTTTATTTACTACTTGTTTAAGGCCATTTCGCGATTTCAATCATCATACAGTAACCAGCAACAATCACCCTTTCCTCTTCTCATTGAAGACATGCGATGCAGTCCTAAACAGTCTCTCGCTGTCGGTGCTTGTAATGATTTTTGCGTCTTTCTCTGACTTGCACACTGCTGACGTGTGTGCTGCATAATAAAGAGTGCGTGCCTCTCACTCTGCGCTGGTTGCTATTTGATAGTGTCATATCATTGTTCGGTACAATTTATTCGGTCTTTTCGCTTATTCGGCCGAACACCGAATTTTTTTTTTGCTATTTTCGGCCGAATAATTTCGATTGCCGAACATTCGGTGCATCCCTACTTTTAACATCACTCACTGGAAATTTCACTTTGAAAATGTTAAAAAATGTGCAAGAAGCAACATACTATCATTTTGCAGAAAGCACGTTTTTCCAATGAGCCTTGGCTGGTTATTTTGGTGAACACAAAGCATTTGTATGCTACACGTATAAGTCAGGTGGATGTGTAGGTATAGATGTGCAGCTGTATTAGAATGTATTCAAATCCATCGTGACGTTCTCCATGTTGATTAGAGACCTTCCTGTGAGGAGTCTTGCTAGGTTGGGGTTCAGCATCCTTTACTTTCAAGACACTCTTATTCAATCAATTATTTATTCTTGGGGTCCTTCATTATGGCATTCTGGGTTTTAATTAACAGTCTCCTGGTAATTACACAATCTGAGAGTAATTAGGGACAGTGGATGATAAAAGTTAGCCAGCATAATGGGGGATTAGCAAAGATGCAGCAGAACGGCTGCCGTCTCTGAATCCAAACCCTCATTTAGAGCTAATTTAGTAATGGCAGACCGCCTCACGCTGAGAAAAGCAAGAGGCGTTTGACGTTTTTAATCTATGCTCTCCCCATTCTAATGCCATTCTTCAAGATGTTACATTTGTAGCTCAAGAAAGACCCTTTTTCCTTTTAATGAGACCTTTAATGTGTCCCGTGCACTAATAAATAGCACAATTATGACATGTCATGGTGATGTCGTCTTTACTGCTGGTTTATTGGGATGAATATGAACCCTTTGATTTCTGGCCATTAATTTAACATTAAAGATGATGATATTAATTCTTTCAGTGTTAAAGTACTTTTTTGTATTTTATAGTTTGATTTCCTGAAGACTATAATGCTGTGGCTTTAGCCCAACATGCCAACTTCTGGCTCAAGCAATGGCGTGAGTTTGGGGTGGGATTATCTGTTTGTGTGGCCAATGGAAGATTTTGATCCCAAGAGTACCATAGTAATCTTAGCAACAATTCCATAGTAATGAATTGGCAAATAATTTGCACATTGGTGACATACACAATCAAATCCAGTAATATGCTGGTTGCACTGCCTTCTTCACAAAATATAAAAATGCAATTACATTAGCAATTCTGTTTGGTGCCTCCAGTGATGCAGAAATCACACACTTCACCTTTAATAGGCGTCCTTCACATGTGCAACCTTTGGAATATCATCTCTGAAGATCATATTTTTTTCAGGCAGGTGATATGACCTGCCTTGAATCTCAAACGTGTGAAAAAGTCTACCTCTCATAAACGACTGCCAAGCATCACTTGATTTCTGCTCTTTAACAACAGTTACGATTTCATTATACAGTTTTGATTTAGAAGCAGCAATATGAATGCTATAATTCTTATTAAAAACTGATATTACATACAACGATGCAGATATGCAAAATTAACCTCTTGAGAGGATATGCTTTAAAGGTATTACATAAACATTGCAGTTGCTTTGGATTGCGTCAATTTAATTTTTACAAGGACTGTTACTAGAAGTGACTGTAAAAGGAAATGTACATTTATTGCTTACAGGACAGGAATATACTTTCAGCTGGTTTAAATTACCCAAAATGTCTTGAAAAAAAAAAATGTTTACAGTCAAGTGTCAAACCAAAACATAACATTTAATTCATGTAGCTCTGCTATAAAACTGAATCAGTTGTGCTACTTGTTTTTATATGTTTTGAGATTTATGCTTTGATGCTTTGACTTTTTTTTAGACCAGTGGTTTTCAACCAGGAGGCCAAAATTACTTAAAATAATAATAAAAGGTGCAAAACATGCATTAAAATAGGCCAAAACAACCAAAAATTTATATATTTTACTAAATATATGAGGTAGCCTTATTTTAAAAGTGTTCTCTAGACCTTGAAAAGTAATGCAATTCATAAAATCGTATAATGCAATTTATAAAATCTTATAACTATAATGATTTGTATTTTTATAATGATTATACATTTTCCTAGTTATGCCAAGCTATTGAATTATTGACTGGGTTGAAACTGTGAGTAAAAAATATATATATATTTTTAAATCTTTATCCTTTATCCTTATCCAGTAAATCACCAAAAACTGGAAAAGTCATGGGGCCTTTGAATATTGTTGTGGACAGTCGGGACCTTGGAGTCAAAAAGGTTGAAAACCACTGTTTTAGACTGTTATAATATGTTTTGAGATGTTAGTATAGGGTTGTTAACATAATCCTTCCCAGAAACAGCAAGTAAATGAGCTGAACCGTGGACAATTCTATCAGTTTAATTTTAATTATTACAAGTACAAAAAATAATTATTTCCAGAGACACAGATGGAATGGCTGGTACTGCAATTTCATCCTTTGTTTTTCAGTACTGTTCTAACATCAATTTTTTCCTCCCTCTATCTCTTTTTCTCTTTGTCTCAATTTCCTAGTTCCTATTAATATCTGTTTCTTCACCGCTGTGCCGTCCTGCAGTGCATTTCTCTCCACCCGTCTGCCTCTCGTCTCTCTCGCTGTTGTGTGTTCAGTTTCTGAGCCCATCACTCATGCAGACGCTGATGAAACAACCCCGTGAGTCAGCAACCGTAGGATCAGAAGAATTCACCTGCACCACACACACACACGCATGCGCGCGCGCACAGTAATCTCGAGAGAAAAGGCAGTTCTTTCATTCTCATTGCCTGACTCTGTTGTACTTTGCACCCCAACTACGGTTGGGATTCGAAGTTCTTCTTTAAAACCGGTTCCAGTTTTGTAAAGAATACTGGAATCAAATGAAGTTCAGTTTTGTTGACGTTTATATATTTTTCTGCTGATGCAATTGGAACATTGTGCTACAGTATTTTTTTTTTTAAACTAACCAATCAGACTAACCAGTCTTTGACAATTACAGGTCTGTAAGATAAAATTGTGCTAAAACAGGAATCTGGAGTGTGGTTCGTGCATGTCATTTGTGATTGTTATTAAAGCTATCTGGTCTATTTTTTATTTATTTATTTGTTTTTATTGCAGTTTGTCTCCACAGTAACCACAGCTGACTTTCTTCACATTTCATCCGCAGCAGACTGATGCAAGTGTTGTTCTGTGCATGGGAAGTTTTCATCGTATGGCCCAAGTGATACAAAATTTGTAAAAAAAAAACACCCAAAATTGTTCAGTTTTTACTGAATAATTCAAAGAAATAGTTTGCTTACAAATGAAAATCATAAAATCATCATTTGCACTCTTATGTTGTTCCAAACCCGTATGATTTTCTATCTTCCACAAAACACAAAAGGGGATTTTTTTCATGCAATTATAATAAATAGGGCTTTTAAGCTTCAAAAAGGACGCAAAAGCGCCGTAAAAATGGTCAATGCAACATATTTCAGGTCTACTGACACCAAACGATAGCTTTGTGCAAGAACGAGAATACAATTGAAGTTCTTTGAGTTGTATCTTTTCAATTGAATCGGATGATCCAGTTCACATCTGAATGATTCGTTCATGAATCAGATGGATATGGTTCTGGAGTTGAACCCCTTGAATCAATGATCTGACTGTAGAGGTTAACAGCTCATCAGAGGAGAAGATTATCAGTGAATAGCAACTTAAATTTCAGTGTGTTCTTCATAGAGATCTTTCACATTGCTTTGGAAAACTTGAAATATAGCATATGAGTGAAATAGATACTTTTATGATGCTTTTGGATCCTTTTTAAGGCTTTTAAGTTGTACATATTTGGGACGACATCAGGGAGTATAAATGATGGCCATATTTTCATTTTGGGGTGAATGATATTTTAAATGTGAACAGAAATCTATAGGGAGTATAGAGAGTAGACGGACGGAATTGGGTTCGAACCGTAAGAATAATAGTAGTCCAAGGCACTCGAATCTTATTCAAAAAGTTTTAAAAAGCCTTTATTTCATCATGGCTATAAGTTTTAAGAACAGGTGACAAGTGCACACCTACGCGTTGCGGCTATTTTGCCTTCGTCAGGGTGTGAGTAACAAACACAATCTGAGTTCATTTTGAGCAGCAATTAATTAGTCAAATAACAATCACCTGGCCGTTCTACACAGGACAAACAAGAGAGGAAGTTCAACGATTACATATCAAATTAAATCAAACACAATATAATCATATATAAAGGAGAGGAAAAAAAATTTAAATAATAATAAATAAAAATAAACTTAAATATATAAATCAGACTCCACGAATCAATGTATGTACATAGTATAAATTTCTTAAAAAAATAAAATAAAAAATAAAAACAACACAAGATCAACATGGGTTCGAACCATCTAGAGTACCATCTGACATGGTAGATATAAAAAGATTATGTACTTTAGTGTTTACAGTCTGTTTAGTCCATTTGATTTTAATTCATTGTTCTGAGCAGTTTGATCACGCTCTAGTCATCAAAGTGCAGTTGTACTGACAGAACATGTATGTGAATCACACAGAAGAACAGACAGTCTGCCGGTCCACAGTGAGGGCAGCAGCTATCATTTCTCAGTAATCTAATTTCTGCCTCGCTCGTATCAATGCAAATATATTCTTATCAAATTTGGCTCGATCTATAGAGTTTGTATCCATGTATGTACACCACCCAGTATAGTTGTGGGAAAAACGTTTCACTTGTCTATTGTGAGTCATTCACAAACGATTCTGAAACAATCCACAAAAGTTCATAATCTGAACTGTGTGATGCATTGAGAATCATTTTGGAATTTGAATTTGGAGTCTTTGAGACTGAATCAAATTTGAATCAAATCATTCAGTGGCTGAAGATTCCAGATTCCCACCCCCATTTATACACAATACACTTTTTAAAGACTTTTTAAAACACATTTTTATTCTAGAACACAAAGGTACCATTAGTGAAGTGATTGTGTTTCATCTTCCTCTTGTCTGCAGCTTTTCTGATCTCAATCTTCTTCCTCTTCTTCACTCTTTTTGATTCTCTCAGAGATGAATGGATTCTCCCCTCCTCACAAATCGCATGCTGAAGTTTCAGAGAAATCCTTCCTCCCGCTTTCCCAAAGATGCATATCCTGAATCCGCCTAGCACATCGATGTATTTTAGCTGATGTTCTGCTCGCTAAATTAATATGAGCTGAAAAGAAGATGATTAATGGCTCATATCTTTCCTTAATATTTACAATAGCGCTATCATTCCGGTGGCTGTTATAATACAGTAGTTGTTATTGTCATCATATTTATGAGACGGAAATCACTCTTCATCATGATAAAACGCTATGTCAGTGTAATGGCTGTAGCGAATCAGCTCATGGGGAAATATGAATAATTAATCATAACTAGTTATAATTAATTATAAATATTTAGATCCGCTGTAGATATTTACTTGATCTCTCAGGATCAACTGTCTGTCAATTCTAAGAACGTTAATTTCCTGGTTAAGGGAAATAACTTTCTTACTGTACAATTCTACACAGAGCTTGTAGCATAAATCTAGATGATTAAGTGACTCCAGTTATGAGCAAACAATGAACAACGTCAAGTGTGATACAAGTAAGACTTTATTAACTACATAAACACTTAAACTAGTCTAACATACTACATAAACACTTAAACTGGTCTAACATACACATACACACACACACACACACACACACACACACACACATACAGTTGGTATAGGAAAGGGTGAAAGCTTAAGCAGTAAAGAGTAAATAAGGAATGAAGTTATGAAACCATTTGCATATTCAGCAGATTTACAGCCTGAAGGGAACATCAGATTCTTAGTTCAAACACACCTTTGTAAAAAGGTGCAAATGATACCTAATGTATCAATTAATATCCTCATATGGCTTGTTAACTGAGGGGTGTTACAGAGTATTTGTTAAATATAGCTAACCAAATATATATTGTGTGTTTGATTGGTCCAGACGCTACATGGCAGACAAAGCGCTGTAAATGGTTTCTTAACAGTCTTCAGGGAAAAAAAGAGGTAAAAGACATGAGAAATTATTTATGTGAGCCTGAGAAAATTATTAGTATACATATATTTTTCTTGCTCTCCTTTATAGTAGTTCTCTTTCTTGACAGCTTGTCTTTATTTTTCATGCTGTGTGTCAGTCATTCATAGCTCTTACTATTCAGGATTATTTATGTGTTGGATAAAAAGTTAAACGCATTTATTTGAACAAATATCAGTGAAAGGATCTTGGAAACATGTTTTCTTGGGAATAATGTTTTAATTGGTAATTAGTTTACAAGTTGTTCTTATGCCCTCAATATTAATCAAAGTCTTTTGCAATATTCCTTTAAGCAACAAAATCCGGATCCTGATGACATCATCCTCCAGGAAGTGACATAATTCTGGAGGGAAAACAACAGCACAGTAAGTGCTGAAATGCATGTTATATATACTAGATATAAAACATTTCAAATGTTTGGGGTCAGTGAGATTTTTCTTTAAATAAATTAATACTTTTATTCAGACAACATTAAATTGATCAAAAATCACAGTAAATGCTTTTATAATGTTACAAAATATTTCTATTTAAAATAAATTATTTTCGTTTTTTAAATGTATTATGGTTTCCACAAAAATATGAAGCAGTGCCACTGTTTTTAACATTAATAATAATAATTGTTTCTTGAGCAGCAAATCAGCATATTAGAATGATTTCTGAAGGATCATGTGACACTTAAGACTGGAGTAATGATGCTGAAAATTCAGATTTGCATCACAGGAATAAACTACATTTTAAAATATTTTCGAATAGTGAACAGGTTTTTAAACTAATAATATTTTACAGCATTACAGTTTTTTTCCATATTTTTGATTAAAGGGGTCATATGATGCGATTTCAATTTTTCCTTTCTCTTTGGAGTGTTACAAGCTCTTGGTGCATAAAGAAGATCTGTAAAGTTGCAAAGACTAAAGTCTCAAATCCAAAGAGATATTCTTTATAAAAGTTAAGAGTCAACCACACCTACCTAAAACGGATCGTTCTAACACGCCCCCACATACCTACGTCACGATGTGGGAAGATTTGCATAACGCCGCCCAAATGTTCACGCAAAGAAAGAAGGCATAACTTTTATCCTCGCTGTGGTATTGTTGTTGCAGCCGCCGTTCTGACTCACAGACTGTAAGTACGTTTTTTTATATTTAAAGAATCATCCGATCACAATCGAATTGATCTCCTTTCACAAATGCAGACATGGTTTTATGTTTACGCGGCGCGATGCAACGCAACGCATAAAAAGACAGTATAAGTCATTATAATCTGTAATTATGTCTCCACTGGATGCAACAAATGCCTCGTTTGTAATGGGTTTTAATATTTTTGTCTCGTCGCTCCGGCCGGGACAAGGCATCACAATATGGTAAGGGACGTAACATTTCCGTCACATGCTTGAGGTATTCGGCCAATCACAACGCACTGGATAGCTGGCCAATCAGAGCACACCTCGCTTTTCAGACCGATGAGCTTTGTAAAAATCGACGCGTTTCAGAAAGGCGGGGCATAGAGGAGAAACAATAATGCAAAGTATGTGGAAAATAATGTTTTTTGAACCTTAAACCACATAAACACATTTCATTACACCAAATACACAAAATAATGTTCTTTTTAGCAACATCATATGACCCATTTAAATAAATGCAGGCTTGGTGAGCATAAGAGACTTCTTTCAAAAACATCAAAAATCTCATAGACCCAAAACTTTTGAATCAATGCATACTGATGTCTCTTTTAACAAAAATATGTTTGTCACCTGCCTTTTAGTGCAATTTTAATTAAGCAAGGAAAACAGCACAGACTTTTGTTTATAAGATGCATCTATAATAAGCTTAATTTACATAGAAAGGATGTTTTTTGTTGTTTGTTTATTTGAGAATGACAGTGACATATTACAAGATGCAGCACTACATCAATGCAGATTGTGCCTGGTTAAACTGGATTGCAGGTGGTTGAAGAGGCTGTTTAGTGAATCCCCCCCACAGAGATCAAAGGTACTCTGTCTCTCTCTCTCTATCTTATCAGGTTCTGTGCAGCTGTCAGAACTGCCTTTCACTTATTATTGATGGCTAGCCCTCGCACGCTCCCGCTTTTACCCTCTCCCACTGGAGTGACGTCCCTGCGCCTGTCTTCATCTGTCCTCCATGTTCTCTCTCCTTCCCTCTCTTACACAACCTCTCCGCTCTGTTTGAACTCTCATCTGCCAGCCTGTCCCACGGCGCGGCCCCTGGGGGACCTTCTTTAGGTGGGCACTCCTAGTGTGCAGAGTCATAACAAAAGTCCACACACAGGGGTCACCTTCAAAGCGTTCCGCTCAGTCTTACTCTTCATTTTACAAATTATTGCTTTGATCACTGCTGTCCACAGCAGAGCTCAGCAGAGTCTCTGTCCACAGGAAAGCAGAGTTCATTTTTGCAGTTATTATTGCATCATGGACAGCTAGATTTTTCTGTAAACACAAACACACATAAGATACAGAATATCATGTACACTACTGTTCAAAAATTTGAGGTTTGTAAGATTTTTAAATGTTTTTTTAAAAGAAGACTTTTATGCTTTTAAGGCTGCATTTATTTGATCAAAATACAGTAAAAACCGTAATATTGTGAAATATTATTAGCATTTTAAATAACTATTTCTATTTCAATATATTTTAAAATGTAATTTATTTGTGTGATCAAAGCTAAATTTTCAGCATCATTACTCCAGTCTTCAGTGTCACAAGATCCTTCAGAAATCATTCTAACATGCTCATTTGCAGCTCAAGAAATATATATATTTTTTATTGGTATCAATGTTTTTTTTTGTGTGTGTGGAAAACATGATACATGTTTTTCAGGAATCTTTGATGAATAGATGAATAGAAAGTTTAAAATATAAATATTTTGTGACATTTTTTTTACTGACTTCTGATCAGTTTAAAATGTCACTACTGAATACAAATTGTAATTTATTAAAAAAAGTATATTCCAGAAATATTAATATATTTAATATATTATATAATATATTTATTTAATATAATATATTCCAGAAATCATAAAAAAAACTACCGCTACCAAAACCGAAACAACCAAACCGAAACAAAATTCTTGTAACAATTCTTGCAACCGAACTACAATAATCTAACCGTTTCCTGCAATACTTATTCAGTGGTGCCTCGCACCGCTACTGAATCTACAGCATGATCGCTGTAGTCCAATTACAGAATGAATTCATCTTTTTAGTGAATCAAACACATACTGAGTGGGAGACTTAAAATTATTGTAGTTCCTGACTGGTTTTTCATATGGCACACAATTTGAGTTTTGTCAGTAGTATTTTGTTCAAACAAATGAATGAAATATGTTACCACATTTTTGGATTGTTGATTAGTATTGTTGTTTAACATATATTTAAAGGGGTCATATGATGCGATTTAAAGTTTTCCTTTTTCTTTGGAGTGTTACAAGCTGTTCGTGCATAGATAAGATCCCTAAAGTTGCAAAGATTAAAGTCTCAAACTTCATAAAAGTTAAGACTAGTCCACGCCCTCCTAAAATGTCTACGTCACTGTGTGGGAAGATTTGCATAACGCCGCCCAAATGTTCACGCAAAGCAAAAAGGCATAACTTTATTGTTGCTGCCACTGCCGCCGCCATGTTGTGAAGACGCTGTGTGTTTCGTTGTGAAAGCGTAAATACTTTGTTTGGCCTTCCAAAAGAGGACACGACTAGAAATCAGTAGTTAAG
>NW_015558663.1:241889-248234 GCF_001515605.1 Sinocyclocheilus anshuiensis | reverse complement strand
TTAAACCGCATAAACACATTTCATTACACCAAATACACAAAATAATGTTCTTTTTAGCAACATCATATGACCCCTTTAAGGCCAATTAATAGACTGTAAAGAGACTTTAAATACATTAAAATCTTTAAAAAAGTGTTTAAAATCATTCTGCAATGGCATTGCATCTCTTTTTTCCCAATATTTATTTCTTAAAACTACTATTCAGGGACTGGAATTGTTTGATTCTTTATATTTCCCATACCTCGATAGACAGATAACTAGGCAGATCGATAGATACACGGCTTCTCTCACAGTCATGATTACTCAGAACGTGCAACCGATATCTGACAGCTGACCACATGAGGGCTGGTAAACTCACTTTAAAAAAATCTACATTTGCAAATTCCACTGCAGACATCCCGTCTGGATGTAAAATTTCCTTTTACATCCCCCAGACTTTAATCTTCTGTTTAAAGCAGCGTAATGCCATGTCTGCCTCCAGAATCCTTCGTCTTTCTTTCATGTTATTATTGCAGTGCGTAACGGGCAGATGAGTGCCAGAGGTTGAAGGATAGAGACAGAGGGCGCAACAGAACCGGAACAGGTCCCTTTCTCACCAGTCAACTGATCCTAATTAATATGTAAAAGGCATTTCCCAGTTTGAATACAGACATTCCACAAATCAAAGGCTTTCTTCTCTTTCGGAATGTTAATGTGGGATGTTCGTGTGAGAGAACAAAGGTGACGGAATTGCCGTTATTGAACTTACCCACTTTGTGTCAAGCCAGACGATTTTATTTTCACGTTTTAAAGGGTAAACGAATAAGACAGTTGTGTAACCATTAGAGGATGGGGGAAAGGAGACCGAATGGATTTGTGTTCAGAAGGCTGAACACACACTATTCAAATTTGTCAGCGTTAATTAGGTGCAGAGACCTGTGCCTTGTGTGTTTTTTGAGTCCTCGTGCACTAACTTGATTCCAATTACCTTTTGATACTTTAATTAGATACATTTGTAGGCAATTTAAATGCACAGATCATGCTCAGAGCTTTCTCATTTGTAATTCATTTCTCACAACACCGCTGCCGCAAGTACCTCTACTATTGTCGCAAATGTCTTTGTGTTTCACATGAAACAGGGTTCAGCGAACTTTGAAACAAAATTAGCTAACTCAAACTTACAAAAGTTATGACAATTGGAGAAGTTTCTTTATTACAACTTAATTTTATGCAGGTACTCTTATTGTTAGTATTTCTATTATTCTTATACGTACTGTATAATGTTAGATTTGAATTTTAACATTTTGTTTTCTGAAGCACTCCACACTTTTGGTCAATTTCTGTAGTTTTAAATGTACAATATAGATAAACATTGACTTGACATGAAATGTACTTGTTTGGTTGATCTGTTCCTGTAAGTAAGCTTTAGTTTTGGGTCATTGTTTTAGATGTTTTAGTTTTAATAGTGTTTACATTTTCAGCCTGAAACCCTGAAAATACACAAAAAGTTTATAGCTGTGCAAACTCGATTTCATGCATTATTTTGCCCCAAAATAAGAATGTTAATTCATAATCCAATGGAAGGTAATTCTTAGTGTCACTAAGGGTTTCTGAAGTGATCATTAGTGTCTAATATGTTTAGTTTTATCTTTCAGATCAACTACTGTCATGACAAAGCAACAGTTTGAAGAAACTCTTGCTAAGCAAAATTTAATTGTCAACATATTTATAATTACTCACCCTAACAGACATTATACTGACTATAAGTAACTTTGCAAATTCACGTCAGTTTATTCTACTTACCCTAACCCTAAAACTAACCTAAGAGTCTACTAATGACTGGTAGTTAACATTTAGCTGCTAATTAATGAGAGTGAGTTGACAATGACATGTAGTTTCAAAGTTATTATAGTTAGTAGAATGACTAGTAGAATGTTAGTAGTGAACTAAAGTCTAACCGTTTTATTTGATCTGTGCTGGTTTTAGAGGTAGCCTGCTTCACATGCTTTCCCAATCTTAAACTTTTAAGCAATATTATCTTGCCAGTCTAATCATAATTTAGTCATAGGATATAAGACGATGCTTTTTCTAAGGTACTCCTCTGAAGAGCAGCTCTGAAAATCCACCTCCATAGGAAGCTCCACTGGGATGGGAAGTCAGGGTGGGATGAAATTAAATTAGTAGACGACACTAGTTAAACTAGAGTAAACAGAGCAGCCCTTGGCTCAGCAGGGGCCCGGCACCATTTTATTGCTCATAAATAGCTACACTCTGCAAATGGTCCATTAAAAAGCAGGCCGGCCTGAGGGCGGTGTCAAATTAAAACATGGCTGCCGTGCCTGTCGGCTTCAGGTATGTGTTCCCATTGCCCAATCAGCAGAGCCTTTCATAGCTTTATAGTGGAGGAAAGATAAACATAAAAAGCAAGTTGGCCATCAAACTCTTGACCCCGTCCTCTGCACACCATATAAGAACTTTATACGTCTTTGTCGGTAATGGCGAACTCTCTTGTTCCTATCAGCACACCCGCAATGATGGAAAACAACATTAATCCACTTCACTTTATGCCCTCCCAGTTTGCCCAGCAGGCTTTGAGATTTACAGCGCCGTGTCTTTCCTGCATGTATGTTTAAGAGGGAAATGGTGCAGAGCAATCTGATGTTACGACGTCATTAATCACTTCCCCGCAACCCGTTCTCTCCTGTTTCTTTAGCCAAGAGGCACCAGTCCATGAAACTATTCCCTGATGTATAATTTTTGCGTGTACAATGTAAGTGGGCGTAACTCCCTCGTCCCTTTTATGGCTGATTGATAGCTTGAAACAGCCAATCAAATGATCAGTTCTGCTTGCTCCTCCTTCATGTGACAGCATGTGTTCTCATTTGACATGTGCCATAAATTGCTTTATGTGTTGTGTGACCAGCATCCGATAATAGCTTCAGAGTGGTGCTGTCATGTTCTTTAACACTCTGAGAGCCCATCAGAATTTAATTTACAGTATAAACTGAGCTTCTGTACACATTATTCAAATATGAGCTTTTTGAGCTCATTTTCAATGCCTCTCTGGTTTTATAGACTTAGTAGTGGCTGAACACATAATATATGCACAATTATGTAAGTTATTGTTCATTATGTGTTCATCACTCATGAACTGGTTCATAACATTGTATTAATGCCATTTGTTATGCCATTATTGATTATGTAGAAACTTATTGTTTAATTTCCCTTTCAATGGGAAAGTTAGTCAGAGTGTAATGTAATAAGATGTTTGACTATCAGCATAAAGTCTAATCCATTTATTCTGGCCAATAACTGCTCACTTAGACAGGAAGAGGTTGTTTGTCTGACTTGTAAAGCGACCAACTGTAATTTGTTTTGTTTTTACATGCTAATTTTTACTTTATTTTACACGCAAGCACAGAAAAATATGTAAGAAGTTATTGTGTATCAAACAAGCATAATATCAAAATTTTCTTACCCAATTAGCACTTTTGTTTTTCTTGTTTTAAGCAAAAAACTAATTTTTGATCAATTGTTAAGAAAACAAGACCTATTATGTTATGCTGTTTTGCTTTTCAAGTAAATATATCTTGATTTAAGTATGTTTGTACTGGAAAACAAGACTAATGCTTAGGGATTTTTTATTTTTTTTGCAGTGTTCCACTAATGGATATCTAGTTTACTTGCTACTAAGTGCCTCAAACAAACCTGCCATAAACTTTGCAAACTTTTAAAAATTGTTCATTGTTGCAAAAAATAAAAAAAATAAAAATCATATCATCATATTTGTATCATATTAGTGCTTGCCATTTTTGCATGGAGTATAAATCAGATGGTTTGTGAACGGACTGGATGGTCTGGGGTGTGAGTTTGAGACTTGTGAAAGTGATGAGATCATGGAAAAAACCTTATGTCTTACCTTATTTACCAATGCCTGTAAAACAGTGAGCATAAAAAAACAGGCCTTTTATTTTATATTCACCTCTCTTTTTTAGGCACTTAAGCAAAATTTTGCATGCTTTGCTATATCTCTAAACTTTTCTAATTTGCTTCTAACTAAATTGGACAGTCAGTGATTGTACAGCAAGTTAAACTGCTTAGGGAGGTAAGTGCCATAACAGCATTAGAAAGATGTCATTGTTGAGTGTCTGGGAGGATCACGATTATGTTTCTTCAGCAGAATATCCAGGATGTGGAGGCACAGGATATGGAGATATGGCCACTCGCCAAAGGAGGACTTTGAAATAATGGATCAATTTCCGCTCTCTAATGACTGTGGTGGTAAGGATTTATTGAGCTGATGCAGGACCTTGAGTAACCCTATTAAAAAAAAAAAAAAACTAAATAAACATATCCTCTCTTATTGGCAGACTTTGTTTGTTTCATCCAATAATGTCTTCTCCTTCCTGAGCTGTCAAACCTCTTTCTGTTTGCAGTGTCTACTCTTTAAGCTGACTCTCTAGCTCTCTCTTTGAGGCGTCACACAGTGGGTAATGGTGGAAGTGTGTATATGTACACATATGCATGCAATGAGGATGTTTTTTATTTTATTTTATGAATTTAATATGATTATTCAAGGTTCATGAATGTATGTATATTGCATGAATTTGTGCATAATCTTGAACAATTCCCCATCCCCTTCCAGATGCTTGAACGTCTTTGGTCATTGCATCATGTCTTACTGTTTTTTTCTGTGCTCCATGAACAGTTTGCGTAAAAAAAAAAAAATGTATCTCACAAGCTCTGCATTTCGTTCCATTCGTTGCACTTAATCTAGCTGTTTTTAAATGCAATAACCAATTCAATATGTACATCTCTTGCGTTGTGCCCCTGCTCACTCATTTGTCAAGTGACATTGTCAACTGGCTCTGACCTCTCTCACACTGCCCTCCAGCCATTCTTATTGTCGAACGCTGCCATCCGACAAAAATGGCAAGAACTTTCTGAAAATGGCATGTTTTGGCTGGCTTTATGGAAATATCAGCCTTCTGGGGAAAACAAATTGTAGTTGAGCATGTGTTTTTTGCATTGAATTTGAATTGATCTATCAAAAAGGATGTAGAATTTCAGTTTGAATTTGGATGTAAGGATGTACGATTTAAATAAATTGACATTAATATAACTAATTCTTAACTGTACATTAACTGTCCTGACAATGCCTTGTTTAAAGGTTTTGATTTTTTTTTTTAAAAGCCTTGACATTTGTAGGTTTATAAGCTATGGATGGTTGGATGGATGGGTACGATGTATGGATGGATGAATAGATACGATGGATGGATGAATGGATGGATGGATCGATAGATGATTAGATACCATGGATGATGCTGAATGAATAGATACAATAAATGGACGGATGGAAGATGGGAATGATGGATGGTTGAATGGATGGATGGATGAATAGATACTATAGATGGAATGATGGATGAATAGATACAATGGATGGATGATGGTTGGATGAATAGATCCGATGGATGGATGGATGGGAAAAATGGTTGGATGGACGATGAATAGATTTGATGGATTTGTGAATAGATATGATAGATGGATGGTTATGATGGATGGATGGATGGATGAATAGATACGATAGATGGATAGGGACAATCAATGGATGGATCAATAGATATGATAGATGGATGGATGGATAGATATGATGTATAGATGGGTATGATGGATGGATGAATGAATAGATTTAACGGAGGGGTGCGATGGATGGATGGATAGATACAATGATGGATAGGTACGATGGATGGATGGATAAATAGATCAGACCAGAACTTACATACAGTACGATGTGATGACTGCCCCTGAATAATCTACTCTGGTACAGTAGATAGGAACAGTGGAAATGTTAAAGGGGTCATATGATGCGATTTCAATTTTTCCTTTCTCTTTGGAGTGTTACAAGCTCTTGGTGCATAAAGAAGATCTGTAAAGTTGCAAAGACTAAAGTCTCAAATCCAAAGAGATATTCTTTATAAAAGTTCAGAGTCAGCCACATCTACCTAAAACGGCTCGTTCTAACACGCCCCCACATATCTACCTCACTATGTGGGAAGATTTGCATAACGCCGCCCAAATGTTCACGCAAAGAAAGAAGGCGTAACTTTTAGTCTCACTGTAATATTGTTGTTGCCGCCGGCGCCATGTCGTGAAGACGCTCCTCAGCGCACGCTAAGCCGGGGCTTCCCCTCACGCTAGCCCGGCCTCAGCTCACTCTATCCCGGCCTGAGCTCACGCTAAGCCGGGGCTTCCCCTCACGCTATCCCGGCCTCAGCGCACGCTAAGCCGGGGCTTCCCCTCACACTAGCCCGCTGTGTTTTTCGTTGTGAAACCGAAACTACTTTGTTTGGTCTTCCAAAAGAGGAC
>NW_015558663.1:237217-241634 GCF_001515605.1 Sinocyclocheilus anshuiensis | reverse complement strand
GTATAAGTCATTATAATCAGTAATTATGTCCCCACTGGATGCAACAAATGCCTCGTTTGTAATGGGTCTTATGTTTATGTCTCGTCGCTCCGGCCGGGACACGGCATCACAGTATGTGAGGGGCGTAACATTTCCGTCACACGCTTGAGGTATTCAGCCAATCACAACGCCCTGGATTGCTGCCCAATCAGAGCACACCTCGCTTTTTCAGACCGATGAGCTTTGTAAAAATCGGCGCGTTTCAAAAAGGCGGGGCATAGAGGAGAAACAATAATGTACAGTATGTGGAAAATAATGTGTTTTTTTAACTTTAAACCGCTTAAACACATTTCATTACACCAAATACACAGAATAATGTTCTTTTTAGCAGCATCATATGACCCCTTTAAAAGAAAGAGTGGGAGGAAGTGAATGTGGAGGATAAGTCATTATTGTCATTATCGCTGGGCTCGGGGTCAGGTTTCAGCTGATAGGCACTTTAACCGCTTGATGTTTTCCGTTGATGTGCTCTCTCATCTGAAGGCTGTAATCAATACCATCAATTGCGCAAATGACTGTTAGATAAAAGCAACTGTAGGACCCCCACCACCACCAAAAGCCATAAGAGTAGAAGAACCATTATGGCTTCGCTTGTGGTGCTTATTATCATCCAGAGCTGTATAGTGTTAACAATCAGAATCCTATAAACACAATCATGCCAGCTTACACAACACTGGATTTTGTTGTGTGTACAAAGAAATAACAGAATGTAAGAGTTGTGAGACTGTGAGATTACTGTAATGTGCTTGGGTGTTTTTATTACTGTGGTTTGTTAAGTATAGGCAGTATTGGGCTGATAATGTCATGCTCAGTTGCTTGCTGTCTTAGAATTTTCTTCGGGATATTCATAGTACTCTGTTTCAAAAACAGTGTCCGAATTGTCCCATTATTTGAAAGGATAGTCCAGCAAGAAACTTCTATCTTCTCAAAACTCAACTTCTCAAATCTTATGTGCACTTTTGCATATTCAAACAAAGATTTAAAAACTGAGGTGGAGGGGAAGGTTTTACATAAAATAATGACTTGAATATCTGCATTTTCCCTTAAAAAAATTTTTATCCTTTCAGAAGACTTAAATATTGCATACAAGCTGTACTGTATAGACACGATATTTTTGATTTTATGATTTACATTATTAGAGCTTAAAAGCATCTGATCCCCCATTCTTTTTCATTGTATGGAAAAGAGCAGCATGAACATCGTACCTAACATCTTTTTGTGTGTGTACTGCAGAAATAAATAAAGTCATACAGCTTTAGAACAAAATGAGAGTACATTTATTTATTTATTTAAAATTAAACTTATTTGTGTTACCCCATTACCTAGTTACCCTGTTATTTTTCTTAGATTAATGCTTAAAACATTTCCATCGTTTCAAACTCAGGCCACATTAGGCCTTTGCCACATAAACAACTGGTGTTTTTTTTTCTTCTTCAAATAGACCCGGGTGTTATTTTGCCATATTTTCACTTTCAACGTGATAAGCTCATGTATCTGTTTGGCTTCCTTTTGTTCATGCAGTAAGATAATTTAATTTAAAACTCATTACTAGTGGTAAATGAGAATGCTGTGACCATTTCACCAGTAATAAAAGAAATGAGAAACTGAAGAGAGAGAAAATGCTCATGTGGATTGTTATTGGATGTGTAAACACACATAAATAAAACTGCACTTGCTGAACATCTTGCAGTCAAACACTGTAAAAAAGTGTTTTACTAGATTTAACAGTCATTTCATACAGTAAAATACTGTATTTTGATTTGTTGATAATGGTTTAAGTAACGTATCGAGACTCCTCAAGTGGCATCAGAGACCAGTCCAAAGAGGTCAGAGACAATATCTACCGTCCATTTGAAAAGTTCTTTCATTTTGCCAGTTTTCTCAGTCTTAATGAGGTCGTTTTGTCTTGAAGTTCCCGAGGGCGATTTAAACTCTGGCTGAGGGAAGGCAGTAGTTTGGTTAAGGCATTGGTAAAGACATTGATTTTGACCTCTGTTGCCGTACAGCTCTAGGTGTAATTAAGGCTCATTATGGTGCACTGTTGAACACGCTGCTGATGAGACAGATGGCAAATATCAGGCTCGCAGTGGCATCGGCGTGAGCTGTGCCCACACACTGACTATTCAACCATTCAGCTGAAACTCTGGAACTGTGAGCCACAGTCAGGCCATCAGCTTATGTCTAGT
Organism: Sinocyclocheilus anshuiensis; assembly: GCF_001515605.1. NCBI lineage: Eukaryota > Metazoa > Chordata > Actinopteri > Cypriniformes > Cyprinidae > Sinocyclocheilus > Sinocyclocheilus anshuiensis. The sequence continues at coordinate 239,409 of NW_015558663.1, read as the reverse complement.
CATATGACCAATGCTTTTATTTCAAAGTGACTTACGGTCTGTTCAAGGTGTGCATTTGGTAATTATGTGCATTGGAAGTACTTTCTCTTGTGCAAGTTAAGACCTATAGATATATGCATGCTTTCATAATGTTTTAAAATTAAGTGTTGCTTTGCTAGTTCTATCCATACATTCCAATCTCATGAATATTTGTATGTATTTTAAATAAAGTGAGGTTCTATCACACAACTACTTACATTTACATAGACACTGAAACGTACCATATTAACGTCTCGGTTACGTATGTAACCCTCGTTCCCTGAAGGAGGGAACGGAGACGTCACGTCAGTGACCGACGAATTGGGATCTCGCTTAGAGAGACCAATCCACTTCGAGTGTAAACTAAACTAGCCAATGCACATTGGCATGCGATGATTGCATCCAGCTGCCGCTGATCACAGTGTGAGCATAAAAAGGCAGCCGGTGCAACGCATACCAGGTTTTCGCTGAGGAGCCGAGGCGGTGACCCGGCCGCTCAGCGGTGGTACAGCAGCCGTGGCGACGTGACATGACGTCTCCGTTCCCTCCTTCAGGGAACGAGGGTTACATACGTAACAGAGACGTTCCCTTTCAGTCAGTCACTCCGAGTCACTTCGGTGACCGACAAATTGGGATCCCTACCAAAGCGCCATGGATGCTGCCCCTTCCAGTGTCCTGTGCGAGCCGCCTGCGCCCCTTTGTGGTGTAGGCTGGGGCTCGCAACAAGAAGACCAGTCATTGTTATCATAGCACTACCCACTCTTTGAGATTGGATAACACTGGGAAAACGTACTCATTCCACTTGGAACAGTAATGTTGCGGAAGCCCAATCCTTCCCGAAGGAGGTTTCGGAAGCACTTACACATATGAACATCCGTTTAGGTGCATATGGAAGATTAGAGGTGATTGTAACCCTACCTGAGTGGGCAGGGCACACCCTGTGCCTGATAAGCCAGGGTGATGGCATCCACAATCCAGTGGGCCATCCTCTGATTAGAGACAGCCTTCCCCTTCTGCCGGCCTCCGTAACAGACAAAGAGCTGGTCTGAGGTACTAAAGCTTTGTGTCCGGCCTATGTAGCATCTCAAGCTTCGGACGGGACTAGCGACATAGAGTTTAAGGGTGGAGGGAGACAGCCTTCGCTCCAACCCTTGCTGCAAAAAAGAAAGCACGACCCTGATCGGGCATCTCCGGGGGTCTCCTTGGTGAGAAGAACACCACTCGATGAACAGGTTCCACTTCAAGGCGTAAGCGTATCTCATAGACGGTGCTCTCACTGAAGTGATGGTGTCAACTACCTCTTGGGGGACCGTCTGGGGATGGAGTCTCCATTCTCCCGGGAGCATAGCTTGTGACAGCTCGTTGGCCATACGGTTGAGCAGACCCGGAATGTGAATGGCACGAAGTGACCTCAGAACATTCCGACTCCAAAGGAGGAGGAGGCGGACGAGTTGCGACATGCGACGGGAGTGCAGACCACCTTGTCGGTTGATGTATGCAACGGTCGCCGTGATGTCCATTCGGAACAGCACGTGCTTGCCTCGCTAGCGCCCTTTGAGACGGTTCAAGGTAAGGCGCACCGCTAACAACTATAGGCAATTGACATGCAAGTGCAGTTGGGGGCCCGTCCACACCCCTGAGGTGCGAGAGCACCAAGTCCCTGTGTGCACACAACTGATGCTGAGCTAGTATGAGCCAGTCATTGAGGTAGTTGGGATTGCGAACGCCCTGTTCTCTCAGGGGAGCAAGGGCTGCCTCCGCAACTTACGTGAAGACAGCCCGGAGGGCAGGACCTCGTACTGATATGGTCTGTGGCGCGGAAGGATCGACACATGAAGGTACGCATCCTTCAGGTCGATAGCTGCAAACCAATCTCGGGGACGGATGCACCCGAAGATGCTTTTCTGATCTTTCAATCTTTTTCTGAAGATTGGTCGTAACCCACTGCCTTTCTTGGGTACAATGAAGTAAGGGATGTAAAATCCTGTATTCATATCGGCTGGAGGGACCGGCTCTATCGCATCCTTCACCAGTAGGACTGAGATCTCCGCACGGAAGACAGGAGCATCGGCCGCCTTCACTGTCGTGATGCGGATTCCACTGAACTTGGGGGGATGCTGGGCGAACTGAATCGCATAGCCGAGGCTGATGGTCCGCAGAAGCCAAACAGACGG
>NW_015558663.1:236931-237188 GCF_001515605.1 Sinocyclocheilus anshuiensis | reverse complement strand
CGCTGCTGCCTGCTGGCGATGGAGGAGGATGAGTGTGGTCTGGTGCTGGTCCGTCCGAGACTTTCCATGCCCTCCTGGGACCCAGGGACAGAGAAAACCGCTATCTCGTCGAGATTTTCCAGATTCTCCACCCGGCCCTCCTCCGGGGGAGGGAGAGGTGCCTTCACCATCCCCCAAAGAGCAGCTTCCTCCCTCTCTGGGCCTCTTGCCCTTTTGCACCACCGTCGAGGGTGGTGAGGGAGGAGGAACCAGCAGGT
>NW_015558663.1:228136-236853 GCF_001515605.1 Sinocyclocheilus anshuiensis | reverse complement strand
GACCGCATCCAGAAACGCACGGGTGAAATGGCATCTTTAAAAAGACGATCCGTCGTCTTTACAAAGACGCACCCGCTTATTGTACTCTTTTAGAGAAATTGGCTCTTTTAGTGAAATGCTATTTTACGTGCTGACGCACAGGGGAAACGGCCGTTTGCAGCACGACAGGGGGTAGTGCAGCCTGAAGTGTGCAATCCACTCGACACAGGAATGACCACCGCTGAAACGTCGTCCGCCAACACAAAAAGCTGCCGAGAGCACGCTAGACTCGTCACACCCGAAGCAGTTTGGTAGGAGCAGTTTGGTTATAAGCTTGTATGCGTTGCACCGGCTGCCTTTTTATGCTCACGCTGTGATCAGCGGCAGCTGGATGCAATCATCGCATGCCAATGTGCATTGGCTCATTTAGTTTACACTCGAAGTGGATCACCGATGTGACTCGGAGTGACTGACTGAAAGGGAACCATATTATATGTATATATTTGCAGGTGTTTAGGTGAGTAAATTACTAAATTGAGGTTTGATTCGACAGCATTTGAGGGCGCTTTCCCTAATAATACAAAACAAAGAAACAAATAAAAGTGCCTTTTTTCATCAGGGTTACATTAAAAAATACATTAAAAATTACTCTTCGATTGCAATTGTAATCAGAGTAATTAGAAGCAGAAATGTGAAACTAATTCTTCTGTTTAACAGCAGTAATGCTGTTTAGATCATTATTTCACTGTTGTTTTAGGGTTAATTGTCTTCCGCTGTTATGGCAACAAAGTTATTAAATTGGATATAACTTTACACAGAAACAGTTAGTAACTGATTTTTCCCCCCCAGAATAACATCTCATTAACAGGTATATTGTTTACATTTTGTGGCTGTACTTTTGAAACAAGAGATTATTTTGAGGGATAGTTCATTGTGATGGATCTGCCGTAAGCATTAGCAAATCACAACCAAAAAAAAAAATAGTCCATAACCGCAAACAGGAGCAAAGTGGTCTTCAATCGTGACAGTCTTTATTGAATCTTGCTGAAACAAGAAAAAAGGTGATCAAGCCTCATCAGAGGTACAAAACAGTTAAAAAGGTCAAGTCATATTCTATTCAGGTTTACTCACAGGGAATTTGAAAGCATTCCAAGGGCATAAAACGTGCTTGAGCCTCTCAACCTGACTGACAGAGGACCAAAAAACAGCACCACCTTCCCAGGAACAACACAAACCCTGGAATAAACATAATACATTTAACTAAATTTAGAGCCATGGATAAACTTTAGTTAATGCAAAAATAATTATATTAAACCAAAATCACGTTGATCAGAACATCACATTTTCCTATGTCCCCTCTAATACATCAAAGTTGGTACATTCTCACTTCCTTTAGAATTCCCATAAAAACAGTTCATCTTCCTGATTGAACCTCTTTGTCACTAGGCTGGTCCGTTCCTACACACGAGGTACCAAACATTTCAAGTCATCTTAATAAAAAATTGAACTTTAACAATTTTAACTATGTTTTTAACATTACAGTTTAGATGGTTTTTAACTTGTTTTAATGTTTTAACCTTAAGCCAAATAACTAAGCCCGTGCACTGACTCAATGACAAATAAAGATATTAAAACAAACCAATATAGTAAAGCCTTTTAATTTATTGATCAATGCAAAGATGGAAATATAAGAATCATGTGTGGCATAAATACTGGCCCTCACATTCATCCAGAAATAAAAATGGTCATCATTTACTTTTCCTCATGTCTGTCACCGTGTTTGCAGGCAGACAGACGAAGGCAGATGAATAAAGTTCCACAAGACCATGTTTAATAATAAATCCAAAAGGAGCAGGCAGACCGGCGTTTGCAAACACATAACTGTGACCGGACCAAGAGTGACTGTGTGGGTAAACTATATAAAGCAGACACAAACAAGATGATTAATGAAACACAACTGAAACACGGAACTAATAATGATGGTGGCCATGGAATCTAAAGAGTGGCGGGAAATCAAAACGAAGGAAGACATGAACTGAGGGAATACAAACTACAAATCTTAGAACAGAACTAGACTGAATATAATGGTGACAATGTCATTCAAAACCTGTATTTCTTGCTTCTGCGGAAAAAATGTATTTTTATTAATATTATTATTATTATTCTGTTGTTGTACATGCAATGGAAATAAAATAGTTTCAGTGTGCCCAGTGTTCTTTAAAATATCTAAAATATAAAAATCAAACAGGTTTTGCATAACATCAGGGTGAGTAAATGATGAGAGAATTAAAATTTTTGCATGAACTATTTCTGTTGTTTACAAACTGGCCCTTTTCACTTCCATTGTAAGTGTCTCGCTTTTTTGCAATTTTAGGAGGCACAAATTCATTAATGTACAGTAGTTAACCAACAACATATTCCTTTAACACTCTTCTAATTAAATTAAAACCACCTGCGTGACTCATGAGTTCTCTAACAGGAAACCAATAGCAGCCTCATTTACCTGCGTCTCATAGTAAATTATTTTCAGTGTTGATTTAAAAAAATGCGTGTATAAGCACACATGACAAGTGTTTCTAAGCGCAGGGAATGGTTTTTTTTTTTTAAGGGGTTTGCCTGCGGTATCATGTCAGTCAAACTTAGACTTCAACTCCTACTGAATGTGTCTCAGATCTGCTGATGCAAATGAAGCCGCTTTATTTCACTAGCGCTCTCGCTCTTATTCCCTCTTTTGTCTCAAGGTGGATGTGAGTATCAGAAATAACAATCTTCCAATTCATTAATAAAGTGCCTTAGAGAGAGTGGAAATGACAGAGGAAGCCGAAAGGAGAATCGAGAGCGTTTGAAAACAATGAGTGAGACAGGACCGCGAGCGGCGAGGGCCGTGATCCCCCAGCGGGATCCGAGGAGAAGAAAATAAATTCACTCTAATTTCCTAATGGAGAACAAGCTTGTTAACTAGCGTTCTGCTGATTTTCGTTCGCTCCCTTTCGCCTCACTCTGTGTGTGCTCTTTGTAATCTCTGAGGTCGCGTGGTCTAACCCAGAATTCTTAGAATCGACCCACAATGGGATCCATAATGCAAAGAAGCAACACACAAAGAGTACTTGTGGCATTAAAGGCAAATTAGAGTCTCGCATGGTAGCTGTACATAAAGAAGAACAAAGTACACTGGGTTTTAGGCCACCTGCAAGCTTCAAAGTTCAACAGGCACTTTGTGAAAGTTTTTCAGGGTCAGATTCAGTCTTCATCTCACTAATTAATTGGTTTCTTGCAGCTTCTGTTCGATACTGAATATCATTGTATATGCAGTCGGACACCATGTTGTAGGGATTTCTATCATGAACGGACACTGATATGCCCCTATCAGCCATCATGAGGTTTGCTAATCACCCCAGCACATGACTCCTATATTCTGGGTCGACTTCCTGCCAGTCTTGTCGTCATCTACCCAGAGGAGTGATTAAAGACTAATCCAATCAAGAGACAATAAAGCTTTCTTTGTATCAAGAACTAAAAAGTTCTTTCACAATATATAGTTGAGAGAATACCTCGTGATCGCTTAGGCATGACTATCACATGACGTTTGACCATCTGCTTCCTGCATGACTGAAACCCTTACAAACTTCTCTTACAACAAAAGAAACAGGACCTTGCATGGACCAAGTTTAAAAAACAATCGTTTGAAATCCATAAGTAGTGAAAATGTATCCATTGTATGTGTTATGCCGTATATATATATTTGATGTTTATTGAAACCATGATATCTTAATCACCCCTTATAACTTTTCTTTTGAGTTATTACGATTACTGTGTACGCAAAATACCTGTTGTTTGAGCTTGAATGAAAGCTTATTTTATGTGAGAAACTTTGGTTTGGATGAGAAGTGAGAAGTATGTACAATACTCTGTGTGTTTTAGCTTAGTTTTAATGTAATCTAGAATAGCCAATAAATTTGTTTTCATTTATAAAGAATCCTTGTCTGGTGTCGTGAAATTTTAACGTCAAAACATTGCCAAGATTACGTTACATAGCTCGTAGCTTAATTATTAAAGAACGTATTACTCGTGGCCAGGGAAATACAAATATTCAAGTTGTTAAAATATACTGAGGTCAACGGCTCGCTGGACGACCGGTGATTTAAAGTGTAAAATATCAAATTGGAATTCAGCTTTAATCAGGTGGACCTCGAATTTTCAGATTCGAATCCTTTCGAAACCTGAGCTAGAAATAAAATTAATGATTAATTCCCTTATAGAATTAATGAGTTAAATTCCTTACAGTACTTACAATGTATTTGTTTAGCTCTCATTTGAGAAAATAGCTTCTGTTAAGCATTCATTGTTGTTGTTGTCGTTGTTTAACTAATCGCCTCTTTCAAACAATCAATCAATCAATCAATCAATCAATCAATCAATCAATCAATCAATCCCAAACAGTAGTGCATTTTGCACACATTTACTTTTTTTTTAAATACAGATGTTTCTAAGATATTCTAGTCCTTTCTTCAGTGTAACTGTGAATTTAAATTATTAAAACAGTATTGTTAATAATAAGAATTGTTATTGCTAAATAAATATTAAAATAAAAACTAGTATAGTAAAAAAAAATATAATTATAATATATGCACTGTAGATTAATGATGTGTACAGGATGTCATCACCCCCTTTTATCTGAATTTAACCGAATAAAACAGTATGATTTATTATACCTGTCAGGTTGCAAATATCTATGTAAGATACTGTATAATGCATCCATTGCTTATTAAAAAGCATCCTCCGTACCGTTTTAATGCAAGTATAGACTTCAAGTAAAGCATGCCGGAACAGGAATCATCAGTAATCATCTCTTTGAAGGATGAACAGTTTGGGACACTCTGTATTCGAGCAAGAGCGAGTTTATTACGTCCGTGTCCTTTTGAAGTTGTTTTTAGCATCTGGAGAGGCGAGTGTCAGGCTGATAACGGCAGCTGTCTCTCCCCGAGGGGTGAGATGCAGATTAAGGGTGGATTAGTAGCTCGGGACCGTGTTGCATGTGTTGTAATTGCAGGGATGATAGTGGCCAGGCACCAGACGTGCTGCCCTGCCTGCTCAAAAGGGCCCTTGTGCCTCCAGAGTTCGGCCCTCTTAAACATCTCGCAAATTAAATCGGCCTTTCTCGACTACATGCAGCTTAGTTTGCCGCTGATTGCTTGAGGCTTCTTTTAAAGATTAAAAAAGTTAAACAGACAGTTCGGACTCTGAATTCTGATTGGATAAGACACAATCAAAATGTAAAATAGCTGATATATAGTGTAGTGTTCAAGTTTGGGAATGGTAAAACTGTTTGTATTAAACCTTTTTTTTTATTAATAAAAAAAAACAGTTGTGGTTACATATATGGTTACATATCATAATAAAAAATAGAAGATGAATAAAAAAACTCTGACAGCTGTTGTGCATCTGATTCAAACATTAAAGTATGAACAGTATATTATTGGAGTATGTTTTACAAGAAAATACAATTTCAGTAAACTTCAAAACTTCATGTTTAATTCAGTGATTTACTTGCCTTTTTTGTAGTTATTTATGAAATTTACTAGCAATTTCTGAGTAAAATTAGTTTCTACGCCATTTTTTTCAAGGCTGCATTTGTTTGATCAAAAATACAGTAAAAACAGTAATATTGTGAAATATTATTCTAACTGATATAAATATTATATAACTGTTTTATATTTGAGTATATTCTAAAATGTAATTTCTTTTTGTGATAAAAAAGCTGAATTTTCAGCATCATTACTCCAGTCTTTGTGTCACATGATCCTTCAGAAATCATTCTAATATGCTGATTTACTGCTCAAGAAACATTCAAAGTCAATGTTGAAAACAGTTGTGTTGCTTAACATTTTGTGGAATCCGTATTTTCGGAATTGTTTAGTGAATAGAAAGTGGTAGTGTATCTGTAACCATGCATCAGTTGAATTCCATATTAATATTGCTTCTAAACAACCAATGAAGGTTAACACTTAATGTTAAGTGTTTGCACAAATCCATAACCCTAATTATGAGTATTAATAGCCGCAATGCTCGACTTACAATCATAGTACACCTTTAAGGGTATTAAAGCACTGTCGTGTGTTTATGGTGCTGTAAACACATCCTCCCACACATGAGCTCATTCTGAAGTGTAGTAAAGCCTCCTTCCTCCATGCTGCTGTGTTCTCATCTGGAGCCGGAAGACTGCTTATGAAACCTCAGCAGGCATATCTGGGATGTTTCTCTGAAGAAAAGCTTCTCCCTGAGCCATTGTGTGGCTCATTATTTAAAATAACGTAGAGAGAAGTCCCTTACAGCCTGGTAATTATCCTGCGTGGATGAGTGAGAGCGGATTAGAGAATACTGTGATCCGGGCGAAGCTGCCGTTTCGTCTCTGTTTACGCAAAAGTGCCGCCACACTGGCTTACCATTGCAATTGGACAATGTTTTCCCCCTAAATGTATTACATGCTCTATTTGAGGAGTTGAATCGAATTACAGAATGCTTGGGAAACAAACGTTTCTGCATTCGGAAAAGTCTTCTAATGATTCCTTTGTTTTCAGTGAGCTGCGAAATAATAGATCCTAAACAAATGCTTTTTTTTTGCCACCTCCAAATGCCACTCTGTAAAAAGAGACTTTAAAAAGACAGAATGAGAAAACGAGTGAGTCTCGGTTTTGATGGAAGGGAATGACGCAGATGGAGAGTCGATGGCATGTACTTCTGTGTGGCTGTGGGTGTGAGTGTGTCAGAAAGTCCTGTTATCTGAGATGAGTGAGGAAGCTGCTTTAAACACACTGAAGCTGTTAGAAGGGAAATGGCTTTGAATTGCATACAGCTATATAAATGACTTCAGAGCAGCATGTATGTGCCACCAGAACAGAAAGGATTTTAGTTTGGGTGACAGCATCAAAACTTTAGCACATAAATTTGTTTCTATTGATAAATAGAGGTATAAATATACTTACAGTCAACATAAAATGGCATTTGAAACTCATTTGATAGATAGATAGATAGATAGATAGATAGATAGATTCATGTTGGAACTGCAAAGGTTTTGTGAGTTTAATGAAAAGCTTATAATAAAAAAATAATAGAAAATAGAAAATTAAATAAATAAATCTCGCAACAATCAAAATACTTAATAAAATATAGAAAAATATATGTATGTCCTATGTCATTATCTATCTAATATATAACATTTTATGTTGACTGCAAGTATTTTAGTCATTTATTTTTTAAGTTTTAATTTCAAATCTAATTATTTTTCAGATATTTTGCATCACCAATCCATCTTATTTTTCAACCCCTTCCCATCCAAACATCTCAATCTGTTCACAATTGGAACACTTACTTTTCAAGATCCAATTGATTGTCTATTGGATACAATCAACCATCGTACATGCTTCACTCTGAAATACATCACATTATGGAATAAAATGGGTTGCGAATGCTGTTTCATGTTGACCTGTGTGTTTAAATTGTGTATTTAAAAGACCAGAGAAGTGACACATCACGGATGTAGTGCATTGTGTCCTCTATTTTATTATTTGGTAATGCTCTAAGTGTAATAAATCTGTACGGTAGCACCAGGAAGACCCTCTGTGGTGGTGTGACTAAGCTGCCATCAGCCGTACCTCCATAAACTGGGTCGTAACAGACCAACCACACAGGCACAAGCTGCAGCACTTCATCTTCCTGGTGAACGCTGGCATTTCTCATTACATTCCCTAACAACCAGTCAGGTTGTGTGGTGGGCTTCCCGCTCAAGCTGGCTAAATGTGCCTCCTGTGTACGACACAACAGCAAGGGGTTATGGGAACTCCATACAGAATGGCAAAACTCGTATGAACATACCTGCTCGCGGTCAGGGGTAAAATGAGCTCTGGTGGCGACAGAGGAAAGATGTTTATGTGACACAAGGGGACCACAGCTGAGCACAGGAGGAACATAGGAATGATGAAATTAGTATCAGCGAGATCTCTGGAGAGAGACAGAAAGAAATAGAGGAGTTATTCTGATGTGTAGAAGACAAGTGCATTGATTGTTTAAGGTTTTAAAGTGCTATTCCTGTGAGGGAAAAGACTGACTGATAGAAATAGATGAGCATTTCTATGGGTATCATCAAGGTGTTTTGAGTTCAGGGAGAGAGAGAAGAAAAAACACAACCAAGATCTCTTTAATATCTCAAGTAAATCTTGTATCTGTTAATGAGATTAAATGGAGATTAAAGGTTTGCTTTTTTTTGCTTTTTTTTGTTAAATAAATCTAACACTTTTGAAAATTGATTTTTGGTAATTGAAATAAATCCGAAATAAAATTAAACTTTAAACAAAAAAAAAAAAAGAATTAGAAATGTTGTCTTCACAACTAACTGAAATAAGTTTAGATTGAAATACTAAAATTAATTACTGCTACTGTATATAGATATCTTTATTTAAAAAATGAATAAAACTAATAAAATGACAAGCACAATGTAATTTCTAAAACTAAACTTTAAATGAAAACTGAAAAAAATTAAAGATAATTCAAAATATTAATATAATTAAATATTAATAAATCCTATAATAATAATAATAATAATAATAATAATAATAATAATAATAATAATAATAATAATAATAATAATAATAATAATAATAATAATAATAATAATAATAATAATAATAATAATAATAATAATAATAATAATAATAATAATAATAATAATAATAATAATAATA
>NW_015558663.1:223080-227082 GCF_001515605.1 Sinocyclocheilus anshuiensis | reverse complement strand
AAAATTGATTTTTGGTAATTGAAAAAAATCCGAAATAAAATAAAACTTTAAACAAAAAAAAAAAAAGAATTAGAAATGTTGTCTTCACAACTAACTGAAATAAGTTTAGATTGAAATACTAAAATTAATTACTGCTACTGTATATAGATATCTTTATTTAAAAAATGAATAAAACTAATAAAATGACAAGCACAATGTAATTTCTAAAACTAAACTTTAAATGAAAAATTAAAGAAATTAAAGATAATTCAAAATATTAATATAATTAAATATTAATAAATCCTATAATAATAATAATAATAATAATAATAATAATAATAATAATATATAAATCATTGGTATCATTGAGATAATATTGTAGTTCAATATTTTGAATGAGTTTTTATTTTTATATTTTTCATTTTGAAGTTTTAGTAATTTTGTGATCTTTTTCTGTTTTATATGTCTATATAGTTTTTATTAATTTAATTTCAGTTTCAGTTATTTTAGTATATCAAGTTAAACTAAAGTAACATGAGAAATGTTGGCAACTAGCTGAGATATTTTTTTAATTTAAATTTTTATTTGATTTCAGTTAACGTTTATTTTACTTCAAGTAATAACTTTTTTTAATGGTTTTAATTTTAGTTTCTATTTTCGTTTTAGTTAAGTATAACAACCCTGGTAACACTGGTAATCAAGAATATTTTCTGAAGGTCAATAATGTTTCAAACTGACAAGAGAACATATCTGTCAGAATAATTAATAATTTGATAGCATTATTCATTTCACAGCTTTATGTATGCCATCACAGAGGGATTTGGACAAACCTCTAATTCTAAATGTTTACCTGACAACCTATAAAATGAGTAAAAAATATGTAAATTTACACTGAAGATTTCTAGAGACTATAGACTATAATAGAGATATGGGCACTTTTGACTTGGACTAATTAGCAACCACCCAGAATTGCCTAGTTAGTACACAGCAACATTTAAAACCATTCAGAACATCTTATCAACCAACTAGCAACACCCTGGCAACCAATCACAGCATTCTAACATCATCAGGGTGACTTTTGCTTGTACAATCTAATTTGTATTCATATTTTTCCTGTTGTAGATCAGAGACCAAGCTGCTAAATTCATAGCAACTCCATTACATGTCCTGATCTATGAACGAGCGACCTCTGAGCAACGGGTCCACGAGCCAGAAGTGTTCCACACCCCACGTACCCATTCGACACATGCTGCGGAGGTAATTCTCTCTGCCAGAGAGGGTGAGCTGTATTCACCTTCCAGACACATTGAGCTCTCAGCCTCTTCACACACACAGGGTTTGATATGCTGCCCACTGTCTTATCTGCATCCACAACCACATAAACATGCACGCCGGCGTCCTTCCCTTCACTCGGCTGCTGTTCTCTCCCTGGATTCACACTCAAATTGATTTACTGCTGGAGCTAATAGGATCCGCACAAGCATGCCATTACCAGTGAGGAGAAAGAGTCGCATGTTGTGGCCACATCACAGGAAGGTCACATGTCACAGTCGGGTTTCAAGGCAGTGATTCTGTTGAAAATATAGATTCAGGAGATTCAGTGTTGTTGAGCGGCTTTGTAATATTGTCTGTTTGCTTCACTTGTTTGTCTAAGGCAGGGATTTATTATGATTTTTTTTTACTTTTTTGCTACCATGGACCCCCAAATATTTGCAAGGGACATTCTGAAAAAAAAAACAAAACTGTTTATTCTGTTTGAGGACCAAATATACTGTGTGTGTGTGTGTGTATTAGTATATATATACACTGAACAAAATTATAAACGCAACACTTTTTATCTCGGCAAAGGAGAAGTGCTCACTAACACAGATTTAGAGAGATTTGTGAACAATATTTGAGAGAAATAGGCCTTTTGTGTACATAGAAAAAGTCTTAGATCTTTGAGTTCAGCTCATGAAACATGGGGGCAAAAACAAAAGTGTTGCGTTTATAATTTTGTTCAGTGTATATACATTTTTTTTTTTAAATACTTTTATTCATCAAGGGCGCATGAATTGATCAAAAGTGACAGTAAAGAAATTTTTTAAATGTTACAATAGATTTCCATTTAAAATTGAACTTTGAACTTTCTATTCATCAAAAAATCCTGAAAAAGTATTACAAAAATTATGGTTTCCAAAAAAATGTCAGGAAACATAACTGATAATAACATTAATGATAATAAATGACGATCAAATCAGTATTAACATTTTTTTAAGGGTTTCTGACGTGAAACTGAAAACTGAAGTAATGATGCTAAAAATTCAGCTTTGCATCACATAAATAAATTACATTTTAAATTATATTAAATTAGGAAACTTTAAAAATAGAAATCTTGATTTTAAATTGTAATAATATTTCTCAATATTACTGTTTTTATTGTATTTTTAATTAAATACGACCATAAGACACTTCTTTCAGAAACATTATTAAACATTACAATTATATAAATTATTAAAATATTAAATATTGTAATAATATCTATCTATCTATCTATCTATCTATCTATCTATCTATCTCTACACTTCTCTCTGACCGCACAACTCTGAAAAAGGACAGTGTGTGTGTGTGTGTGTGTGTGTGTGTGTTTGTGAGTGTGCACGCTTTTTTCCCCTAGAAACCTATCAAAAACATGACCTGGTCGTACTACCAAAAAGAGAGTTTTATGGAACTGATTTGTCCTTTTTAGAGCTTGACAGCTCTGGATATTATTCTAATCATATCCGTTTGGAATGACAAAAGTGTGAGTAAATGGTTTTCATTTGTGGGTATGGCTGCATAGGCAAGTGTTTCATTGCTTAAAGTGTTGAGGATAAAAAAAAAAAATGCATATGAAATGAACAAAAGCATAACATTCTTATATAGAGATGGAATATTGCTATAATGTTTCATATATAGGGTTTAACCCTCATGTTGTGTAGTCATTTTGACCAGGAGAGGATTTTCTTTTTCCTGAAAATGCTTACTGAATTTGCTCACACAGGGTATGAACTAATTCCCCAAAATGTTGATCATTTTTCTTTATCCAGTATCTACAGTATATTATCTATCCATTATATCCACTGGTCTATGTTCTCCTATCTTAACATGCAGAGACAGCTATGAGTGAGCATGAGTAAGTTAATTGGTTAATTCTCCCAAAAATTGCAAGCACTAGCTACATTTGAAAAAGCTGTTCAAAATTCAGTCACAGCAAAAATGACTCAAGTAACGACGTGTTTGGGACGAGGCTATTTGTTTGTCCGACCAGTGGAGGACAAGAGGGTATTTCTGAAAACTGTCCTTACGTTTGCATTGCTAAAAGGATAGTGGTGCAGAAAGTTATGGAAGCTTGTCTCCACTATGGTATAAAAAAAAAAAAAAAAAAAAATGCTTATAAATTTCTCATGCCATATTATTACCAAATATTGCATCAACTATTTTTTTTATCAACTTGTTTTCTTTCAATTAGCACAGGTTTTGTATCCCTTTTTGGAGCCGATTAATCGTAGACCCAGTTTTTGTGTGAATTCTGTCAAAATTTTCCACAAATAATGCTTTTTCACTCAAAAAAATTAGGTACATAAGCTCAGATCAATGGGGCCCATGAAAAAAAAAATCCAAGATTTGGTGATAATAGAGCATAATGACAGATTTACAAGCAAATTTTAAAATACCTGGGACACCAAATTAGATAAAGGAATTTCAGCACAGCACAAAGGTTAAAAAGATGCAAGGAAGGAAAAGATAAATCGCAATTCAATCCACCTTATTTTTCCCGAAAAGCGGGCGTGGCCATTTGTAAATTTAATGGGTCTGGTTTCCAGTGTCATTCGATTCCAGCTACTTTTAGCTGTTCAAAACAGCTCGTTTTGCTGCTTGATATTGCAAAATGGTGTGTCTTACTATATTATTTTAATGTATTATTTTAATTATGAACCCACTGGTTTGTAGTGCAAAGAGTTTTACCGTTTACTACACTTTGTGATTCTTCTCGCTATTTCC
>NW_015558663.1:218353-222844 GCF_001515605.1 Sinocyclocheilus anshuiensis | reverse complement strand
TGTGTGTGTGTGTGTGTGAGAGAGAGGGAGAGAGAGGGAGAGAGAGAGAGAGAGACAGAGAGAGAGAGAGCACACTCAAAAAAATGATTCTTGCCAGTAATTGAAATGAAGCAAACAATTTAAATAAAGTATATTTAAAAAAGTATAAAATAATTATTATTATTCCGAATTACGCTTTCTCAACATGAACGTAATGAATCCGAAACCAACCTGATCAAATTACATAAACTATACCTACTTTGTTGCAGTAAAGCGCGAATGCAGATGTTGCGCATGCGCATATTAGAATTTTTTTTTTTTTAAACTGAAGGCGGCAAATCGACTAGGGCGCGACGACGGTGACTTCAACGGTAGCAAGGGAGATTAAGGAAGAACAGATGAGGAGATTATACAAGGTAAGATATTTTCTTCATTTATAATTCATATAGACTTAAACATAAACTATTTTTATTATTTGAGTGATTCGCAAAGAAGGTGCTGGTGCTGAGGATGAGCCGGGTGATGTTGGAGTTGTGATAGAGGGTGTAAAGCTGCTACAACACTTAAAGAGTATTTCCTTTGGATTAGTAATGCTCTTCGGACTGATCTACGCTCTCAACTTAAGCTACCCTCAAAGTCTCAAGTTCACATTTGAATTCTTCCAGAAGGTACTGATGAATTTAGATGGCAGCAAGCTTTCCCCAAAGGTTCAAGCACTTCAAATGTAAATGTTTCAGTGAATAGGACATTCACTGTTTGCCTACGTTTCCAACAACTGGAGGGACATTGAAAACTTTTAGACAAGAATGCCCTGAAAGAAATATTTCTACAAACTGATGACACTAACTACAGCATGCAAGAGACTGCACTTTCCTGCTTCCTGTAGCTCTGAAACTTTTGATATAGGAGATGTTACTTATATTGCTATTGAGTCCAGGAAGTCAATTAAGAAAATGTAAGGTGATTATATAAAGCAAGTAACAATAAGTTATTGGAAATGAGTAAAGTTTATGTATTATAGAAGCTTAAATCACAGTTCATCAGTTTTCATAAAATGTATTTAATTCATTCACATTAACTGAACATGAAAGGGTGAAGCTTAAATACAGTAAATGTTAACTTTTGCGTTGGATTTATGCGATTAAATTGGATGGAAAATTGACATCTAATTGAATTACATAAGTTTTAGCTTTTGGGGTTAAATATTTTTTTGAGTGTACAGAGGCTAATGAACCGGAAATCTCACGCATTCACAAAAAAACGGCTTCTGCATTGAAAAATAAGGTGGATATCTAAAAAGCCCAATCAGAATTCAGTATGTGTGATGACATCATAGCTGTCAGTTACATTTTGAAACCTCAACATGCCGAATACCTCAAGCGTGTGACGGAAATGTTACACCCTCACCATACTGTGATGATGCCCTGTCCGGCCTGAGCGATGATTCAAAAACATGAAAACCCATTATAAACGAGGCATTCGTTGCATCCAGTGAGGTCAATGGATATTATTTGTAAATTTAAAATGAAGATTCTAAAAAAACCCTTTTCACATTTCTGGGCTTTTCAGAAGTGGAAGTCTTCATATAGGCGTCTTTACACAGCAGAGTTAAGACTGCTCTGTGCCTGCTTAATTCAGTGTGCAATGCCACATAAAAGCCAGACTAAATTCTGCCTGCTCTGACCCACCTCAGCCTCAAGTATTAAAGTTAAAATTGCTGTGCAAATGCATTTATGCCATTTCTGAGCAGCATTAAACAGTCTGTGTAAAGACACCTAAATGCCACCTCAGAAGGGCTTTTGTGCCACCTTTGCAGTGTAAATTTGGCAGTAGTTGGGTCAACTTCTATAGTGGTGAACTGAAAATACAAGATATATATATATATATATATATATACATATATACCTTTACAGATCTTCTTTATGCACCAAGAGCTTGTAACACTCCGAAGAGAAAGGAAAAATTGAAATCGCATCATATGACCCCTTTAAGTTCCCATTTGTTCAAATGGCAAAATCCAATAGCATTTCTATAACTTTACAGAAGAAGGGAAAAAGATAAGAGATTGATAATGATGGTCAGAGGAGAGAAAGATGCCAAATTTGCTGTCACTCCTTCATCTGTTATGTTAGAAACACTCACACAGCATCATTGAGCAGTATTCTGAAATTTAATGTGAAAGTAATTGTAAACACCAGAGTTGGGTGCAATGAATTACTAAGTAATTGATTAGTGTAATTTAATTATTTTTCCCGTGAAAAAAATGAAGGATTCCTCTTATTTTTTTTCTGTAATTTAATTAGAGCTACTTCTGATGTAACCTTCTCCGTTTAAATACTTTGGTCAGTTCATGATTAATTTATGCAATTTTCTAGCATTTTTTTAAAGAATTAAAAGAGCCGTTATCAGTTATCAGCAGTTATTCAACAGGTGGGATTTAGAAAGTAATTAGTAATGCAATACTTTTTAGAGAGCGGACTTAGTACAGTAATCTAATTACACTGTTGAATATGTAATTAGTAGCTAGTAATTAATTACTTTTAGAGTAACTTACCCAACACTGTGGTATAGTGTTATAGATGTACTTGAAGATAAAGCGTCCAGATGCTAATTGCGGGAAATCAGATGTGCTTAATTTTCTTAAAAATGATGTCACAGTGCTAAAAATCGTCAACTAAATCTTTCTTTTCTTTGACTCAGGGTGAAATATGAGCTGGACGTGTTTTTGTGAGAATCGCCCAGACACATTATCCTCCAGCATGTTTCAAGAGCTTCCCCCACAAGTTCATTTCTACTTTATCATTATTCTTCCTCCGTCCATCTCTCACCTTTCCCATCCTCTCGAACACAAAAAGGGTAGGGACGGTGAGAAATCCATTGTGCATCTGATGGATCTTTCACTTAGGCCGGAGAAGATATGCGGTTACATGTGTACCCTTTCTGCCGGGCCGTCTAAATTCAAGCCAAGGCCATTAATACACACATGCCTGTGTGAGCACAGGAAAGGGCAGCGTTCATATGATCTATGCCTGCTGCTTCCTGCATGGCTTAATCACACTTCCTGCCACCTTTTGATCTGACGCATAGCACTTAAAACTCTCTCCTGTTAACTGTGTTCTTTCTCCGACGCGTGCTGTCGGGAAAAGGGCACGTCTCATATGAAGTGTGCATGGTGAAGTGTGCTTAATCTAATTTAGAAAGACGAATCGTTTTCAGCCTTGATGAGGCTTCATCAAAGTGAGCCAAAAAGAGGGTGAGCAAATGAGGGAGAGAAAGAAAAAGAGAGAGCGAGGAGGAGAAAAATCATGTTAAGAAAAGGAGAAAGCACTTAATGGAGCATTAATGGTTTTAGAAACTGGAAAAAAGTGCCATGTTCCGAGAGACAGTTCACCCAGAAATGAAAATTCTGTCATCATTTACTCTTTCCAAAACTGAGCACAAAAGGAAAGTTTAGCAGAACGTCTAATCTAGACCACTTTGAACCAACTAATGACTACGAATCAGTGTTAATTTTGAAAGCAAATTTTGATTTAGTTTTAGTCGTAGTCTTTTGACTAAAATGCCATTTAGTTTTAGTCATATGTTAAATGCAGAGCACTAATTCCAAGTATGGGTCACCATACTTGGCCACATGTCACTTTCACTTCACTTCATATAAGACCTCAGATCTCAGAATACACTTTATTTATGATTATGCAAACTATATACAGGCAGGGGCATGTTTACGTGGTGGCACCGGCCCCCCCTGAAATTTGGCTGGCCACCCCAGGTGCCCCCCTACCAGATGTCTTGCCATAGGCTTGTTTTTAGTAAATTTATAATTTTAGGTGGTTTCTATAGTGTGATCTTAATGACAATGTCGAGAGGGCATAATGTTACGTGATCCATGTGTGCGTGGACGAATCTCTCCACTCCCAAGTGGATTTTCTTCACTCACACAAAACTGGACGTGTGCTTTTAACATACATCGTTCCGCAAACACAAACCACCCCCCCCAAACTGTGTTTAACTGTTTTCAACCCTGACTAATTCAATATGGCAAAACCGATTTGGTCTATAAATCCTAAAGTGATCTAATGTTAGCATGAAATCTGATGAAGCAACAGACTCATCTACATCTGGTATGGCCTGAGCGTGTGTACATTTTCATTTTTGGGTGAGCTATTCCTTTAATTCAGGCTGGTAACATACTAATTTTACAGTCATGGCCAAAAATATCGGCACCCTTGGTAAATATGATCAAAGAAGGCTGTGAAAATTAATCTTCATTGTTAATCCTTTTGATCTTTTATTAACTTATTTACTTTCATTGGATAATAAGAATTTAAAATGGGGGGAAATAAATGTTTTTCTCAAATACACGTTGGTCACAATTATTGGCACCCCTAGAAATTCTTATGAGTAAAATATCTCTGAAGTATATCTCCATTCATATTCACAATTTTGAGCACTCCAGGGTGATTATGAACATGAAATTATCCAGCCATGGCTTCCTGTTTCACAGAAATATAA
>NW_015558663.1:217511-218258 GCF_001515605.1 Sinocyclocheilus anshuiensis | reverse complement strand
CAGGGTGATTATGAACATGAAATTATCCAGCCATGGCTTCCTGTTTCACAGGAATATAAATAGGAGGGAAAACAAAGGCCAAATTCCCTTAATCATACATCACAATGAGACAAACCAAAGAATATATTTCTGATGTGCAGCAAAAGATAATTGAGCTTCACAAATTAGAAAGTGACTTTAAGAAAAGAGCTAGAGCAGTGAAAATTCCCATTTCCACCATCAGGGCAATAATTAAGAATTTCCAATCAACATAAAATGTTGCGAAACTGCCTGGAAGAGGACGTGTGTCTATATTGTCCTAATGCAAAGAGAAGGAGAGTTTGAGTGGCTAAAGACTCTCCAAGGACCACAGCTGGAGAATTGCAGAAAATAGTTGAGTCTCGGGGTCAGAAAACCTTAAAAAAAAAATCAAACAGCACCTACACCACATGTTGTTTGGGAGGGTTTCAAGAAAAAAAAAAAAAAAATCAAGAAAAGAAAATGCTCTCATCCAAAAATGCTCAAAACTTCAAATGGGACTGGCTTCTATGGTCAGATGTAACTAAAAAATTAGCTTTTTAGCAACAAACACTCAAGATGGGTTTGGTGAACACAGGGATAAAAAGTTCCCCATGTGTACAATGAAATATACTGCTGTATTTTTAATGTTGTGGGCCTATATTTCTGCTGGAGGTCCTGGACATCTTGTTTAGATACATGGCATCTTTGATTCTATCAAATACCAACAGATAAAAAATCAAAAAGTGA
>NW_015558663.1:211833-217299 GCF_001515605.1 Sinocyclocheilus anshuiensis | reverse complement strand
GGTGAACTGAAGAGGAGAAGCACCATCATGGAGCTGGGAATCTGAAGGGTCTGGAGTGATTCTTGTTGAAGGCATGGTCTCTGATCTCTTGTCAGGTGGTCTCTAACCTCATCAGGCATTATAGGAGAAGATTTAGAGCTGTTAAACTGGCAAATGGAGGTTTCAAAAAGTATTGAATAAAAGGGTGCCGTTAATTGTGGCCAATGTGTATTAGAGAAAAACATTTATTTCATAATGATATTTCCCCCCATTTTAAATTCTTATTATCCAATGAAAGGTTAGATTTTTGTGATTTAAAAAAAAATAAAAGATCAAAAGGATTAACAATGCAGATTAATTTTCACAGCCTTCTTTGATAATATTTACCAAGGGTGCCGATATTTTTGGCCATGACTGTATATGCCACAGGTTTCATAGACATACAGGCTGACAGAAGTGGTACAACATTGACTTGATCGATGCATTTCTCCATGCATTACTGTAGTATGGAGGTGACTGTGATGCTAATCTAGCTTTCGGTTTGTGGCAGAGAGAGTTATGAATGACTTATCCTAAAGGTAACCGAGTTACGCTCACAGCACGCGAATGAAAGACTGCTGATGACTGCAGAATAAAGACCTTGAGAATCTGCGCTCTGCATAGCCTCAAATGTATGACAGTCCTCCATAATGCCTGCTTCTCTTCATCTCGCCATGTAAAAGGCAAGGCTATTATAGTTTTGAATTTTTAATTAGGTTTTATTTTAATACTACTTTCAAGCTTACATTGATATTTAGTTTTAGTTAGTTACAGTATGAGAAATAGTTGTTGCAGTTTCAGTTCATGGACACACTTTTATTTCATTTTGTATATATTAGTTTCAGCTTTTGTCTCTATAATTATATTAAAGAAATCTGTTGAGAAATCAACAGAATGTTTTCTTAGTTATTTACATCAAAATTAAGCAATCTTTGATTTGAATAATTGTTATAAATGTCAAGTGAGAATAGCTCAGTGACTATGAAAATTAATTGTTGTTTATTTCAGTTTTTTCAAGGACTGTCTTTTATATATAGGTACTATTATATACAGTGGGTACGGAAAGTATTCAGACCCCCTTCAGCTTTTGTCTCTATAATTATATTAAAGAAATCTGTTGAGAAATCAACAGAATGTTTTCTTAGTTATTTACATCAAAATTAAGCAATCTTTGATTTGAATAATTTTTATAAATGTCAAGTGAGAATAGCTCAGTGACTATGAAAATTAATTTTTGTTTATTTGAGTTTTTTCGAGGACTGTCTTTTATATATAGGTACTATTATATATATTATATATATATATTCTTTTAATAATCAGAATCAGAAGAGCTTTATTACCAAGTATGTTTCCACACACAAGGAATTTGACTTGACGACAGGAGCTTCCAGTGCAGAGGAAAGTACAGACATAGTGCAGACATACACAGGAATAACAGTAAATATGGAATATAACACTAATATAAGAAAAAAAAACTGAAATAATTAAGATAGAATAATTGCTATCAATAGTAGTTTTAGTTTACAGTACTAACCCTGTTACTGGTGAGCAGCAGATGATGAGGTGTGGGGTGGGCTGGAGAAGGTTGAAGGGGCTTGATCCATTTTAATGAGTTTTGGGAGAATGCAGGCTCTACAGAGACTATCAGAGGCTCCAGAGCGACTAACCACTCACACTGTAACTGACAGCAACTTGCCATTTATCTCTTACTTTCTAATACATGCTCTCTCTCTTTATTTCTCATTTTTTATTTCAGTTTTTAATTACTACTATGTCATTTAGTGTCACTTTTTCCCACTCAACAATCTTAACCTCATGCTTTCAGTGGAGTCTGAGAGACCCCAAGGCCCTTTTTGCTGGCTCAGAAAACATACTTAACATTTAAGCATCGGGCTGATGCTTCATGACTTTTCCTAATCTTTTTTACTAAAAACTAAATTACTTGATAAGATGTGTCATCCATCCTCAATAATAATAAAAAGTCAATTACTTATATTTTGGGTCTCAGGGATTCCAGATCTAAAAGTGAGTAAATACAGACATTTTAGGATTATGGATTATGTATAGTATAAAAACAAGTAAAAATCATTTTCTAAATTACTAATATTATGTTTACACATAAAGCATTGTGGTCTTGGTTGCCCCATTACACTGAATTTCCACTGAACATTAGGGTTGACAATGACACCAGTTTTACATTTCTTCAAGTTATTAGATTTTGGCTATGTACACACTGCAGCTAAATTTGGTTGTCAATTCACATTTTAGTGCTTAATTCTGTTCTATACACACAGGCCAAGTACACACTGTGAAGTTTCAGGAGTGACAACTGCATTTAAATACAGGAACAAATGCCCTAAATTGCAGGTTTGTGTGTGTATGGAACAAAACTCACTCTAGAGATTGCAATGACTCACACCGTTGTAACCATAGCAACGTTTTGCAGTCTCGCACATTTGGCATCTACTATTTTTGAGTGAAGTAATATTCTAGTGACCAAAGACTCGTTATGTTCAGCGCTTTAAACGAAACCACCATCGACAGAGCTGTCATGTTTTATGTTTGGAAGGTTGCACTCTTGGCGTGTTGCCATGTCCACTTATTATAAGCGACGTTTATTAAGCATCTTTGGGTTTGAGCTCAACTCATAAAATGATCCAGTTTTTGTTAATTAAGTAGGCATGTGCAAGACGCTATATTTTGGTATGTGGCTTATTTCCAAGATAAAGCATTTTGATAACGCTTGATTATGGGTTTGTTCTTATTTGCTAGTTTTTATATCAAGATCTGGCAACATTAATGAGTCAAGACATACCTTGTTCCCTGTCATTTCTTGCACCGCAACTCCATTGTACAATCAAATTAACTACCAAAAATTTCAGGTATAGTGACAACCACATTTACAGAGATTCTAGGCATGGTTATAAGACACTAAGCTAATTGTTGATGTATTTAAATGTTTATCAGAGTTGTTTTTTTCTGTATGCACTGTGCAAGAAATTGAGGGAATGAGGTAAATCTTGACTCTTTAGTGTAGCCATATCTTGCTATAAGATACCAAATGCGTGAGACACCAGAACATTGTTATGTTTCTATCAATCAATGCAATTATGCAATTTCTGTTTCACACAAAAAACAATAATTTTGGGGATTCACTATCATATTTAAATGTGGCTGTCACTCCTAAAACTTTACAGTGTGTATGTGGCAATTTACTCAAACTTTTTTTGGCATTACGCACACACACACTCGCATATACAACCGTCATCCCATCCCTTGGCTCCTCGTAAAGTAATCAATCGAACGCTAAAGCCACAATACTCTTGCATGTTGAAAACGATTATTGAACCAAGTGTGTTAATTTTCCATCCCCCCAAGGAGTCTTTTTCATTGCTGTGTACCTTTTCTGTATGTAACAGATCAATCAAAATGCTTGCCAAACCTGTTGCGCTGCCTTGCAAAATACTGAACTGATATATGCAAGAAATGTTTATTGCGTAATCAAACAGGGTACCTGCTCTGTAAATTCATGCCAGTATATGTGCTGTAAACCCACTTGATTTTATGTGAATTGTTTACAAGTTCAGTTTTTCGGCCGTGTCAGTTGTCCAGTGCTGTTCTGTAAACCAGCTGGTGAAAGCTCAATCTATATGCCATATGACACAACTGCAGTTATGCTGTCACCATTAGCCAACATTTTAATAATTTAGAGATTTTCCAGATTTTTTTTCAGACTCTACAAAGAGAAACTACCTACAGAAAAACTGCACTCTTCACCTGTAACTTGAGTGCAAATAAATGTATAAGTCTGACACAATGTAGCATATTTGCTGTTTAAATGCAACTATCATTGGGTAAGTAGATTCTCATAATTATTTTTTTTATTTAATTGTATTATATTATTAAATTTTATTTTTTTATTGTTTTATTTTATTAGTAAATATTTTTTATTTTTTTGAAATGTATGAATTTAAATTATGGACCAATTGCAATTGAGTATATGTAAATATAATATAAATATTATGCTGCTACCACATTTGGTTACATTTTGACCAGTCAACATTTTAATCAATGCAATTTTTTTCCAGCCTTTAGAAAGACAAAATACCTTTGGAAAAACTGTATGCTTCACCAATAACTTGTATTGTATACCAATACACCAATAACTTGTATAATAAATGTATAACCCTAACTCACAGTATAGCATCTTTATTATTTAAATGCAACTATCATTTGATAAGTAGATTCAGGTAGCTTATTTTTGTATTGTAAATATAATTCTTAAAAAAAAAAATATATATATTTTTTTATTTTTTTGATTAAATTAGAGACCAATTGCAACTGAGTATATTATAAATCTTATGCTGCCTCTTATTTTGGCCAGCCAACATTTTAATCGATGAGAGCATATCCATTTTTTTCCAGACTTTAGAAAGAGAAAGTGCTTTAACTTTGCTAAATCTTGCATGCCATGAAATGTATAATCCCAATACAGACAGACAGACTGACAAGAGGTCTTGTAGACACCCAGAGTGTCACCTCACCAGGGAGAGGCTATGAGATCTGTCACTCACAAAGGTAACCATGGCAACATTAACACTCTAGTGAGAAGCGCAGTCTGCAGTAAGATACAATCATACCACCAATCACATTTACATATATGCGTATGCACAGTTAATGTTTGGCTTGCAGAGATCTTCCAGAAAAAATCTATTTGGTTTGTGCATGTAACTGATTGTATGTATTTGTGTGCACGCGTGCGTTCACACTCCCTCTCTCTCTTTGCTCTCTTTCAGTGTTGATTGGATTCTGCCAGCTCATCCTTGCTGTGCATATTAATTAGGAAGAAAGGCGACCCACTGTGCCCTGGATCACACTGTGCACTTGTCCTTTTGGGAGAGGGAGGGAGAGAGGAGGAGAGAGAGGCTGTTTTTTGACATAGTACCTCTCCTGCAGGTGTCAGTGCTGCACTATGGTCCGGGGGGATTGGCTGCAATGCATCATGGGAGAGTAGCCAAACACAGGTAGAGATTTCTGAAAAGAGAGAGAGAGAGTTTGAGAGCATTTCTTACGTTTTGTAGCTTGCATTGTTCCTTTTTATAGTGCGTTTTTGTTAATATTCCTCAACATTCTGGTTTGATTTTATTCTAAACCATTTATAACTATTACATTTTTGCAATTAGGCCGAACTACTTAATGTATAGACTTAACAGTTTTGTAGATAATGTTAGATGTGCAGTTTATTTTTGGTTTAAACTGTGTTGTAAGAAAGTTACATAGAATGTTCAGCATTCACAGTGTAACCAATAGTGATGATGTCATCCTAATATTTACATACTAAATCGTGGTCTTCTTTTTTTTAATTTCTGTTTGCATAATTGTGGCTATATATGTTTTTACCTATATTTTTTTGCATATATATATATATATATATATATATACAGTCAA
>NW_015558663.1:208913-211802 GCF_001515605.1 Sinocyclocheilus anshuiensis | reverse complement strand
TATATATATATTTTATTTTTTGTATATATATATATATACAGTCAATATGCAGAATATGTAATGTTATAATGTTAAAATAATAATGTAATAATTTAAATTTGACAAATATTTAAACAAATTATTCTCCTGAACATCTTTTGTGAGAATAAATATTTTTTTGTGTTTTTTAACTAATTTAGTTATATGTAATATTATATATAATATTATATAATTTAATACAATTATTTTTTGTTTTTTAACTAATTTAGTTATATATAATATTATATATAATATTATATAATTTAATACAATTATAAATGTAATATTATATAATATTATAATATGTTATGTATGTTCTGCTATGGAAAATGGAAAAGTGGCTCTGATGCTGCATAAAGTCTTAACCTGATATTTGAACCTTTAACACTTTAATTCCTTTAAAATGCTTTTCTTTCAGAGAATACAAATCTAGTTTTTCTCATTTCAATTCTCTTAAATTCTCCTTTAATCATAGCCTAATCAAAAGAATAACATTTTATTCTATATTTAATCTGGTATTAGCTTTAATCGTCCAGGGAAATAAATAAAATCGGGGAGAAAAGCACAGAATTAGAAGAGTGACTGAAGGTTTTTTCCCAGCTGCAGGTGCACATAATAGTAAAGCAGTGAACGTATCGCTGCTCCGCTGGAGATTATGAAAAAACACGACACGTACACGCTCACAGATGCTTAATGACGTACACTCGGCCCTTCCTCATGGAATGGGGGTCGAGAATGTTATGTAAAAAGACGTCCTGCGAGCTGACAGATTGTGTTAAAGGAGAAGCGCCGTAAAAAGGGAAGATAAATGTGTGCGGAGGGGATGAGCTCCCCATTTGAAGGAGAGAAAAGAGGCAGGTGAGCTGGAGTGATAAATGAGAGGAGTGGGATAAAGCCACAGCAACTACTGTGAAACCACCAGGTGCACAGAGGGAGGAAAAGATGGAGAAAGAGAGGAGGATCACGAAAGAATAGATGGGAGATATTAGCCATTTAGCCCAATTTACTGAGCGACACGGCACAAGATTTTAGTGTATGTGGAAGCCAATGAAATCGAAAGACAGAAAGAGGAATTACACTGGCAGCAAACAATAGATACAAATAATAAAGCTGACACGCTGAAGGAAAGAGGAACGGGGTGGAAAACAGCAAAGGGGTCTAGTGAAGAGAACAAGAGACATTTATTAATCACACAAAACATAAGCGTTCTGTCATTTTGCTTGCCATTTTTTTAAAGTTTGACTTTTTCACTTTTTTTTTCTCCGTTTTTTTTTTACTTTTCTTCATCTTCTGCATTTGTTTCAGTCAAGAAAAGAGCCATACTATATCCATAATTCTATTATTATTATTAGTATTATTATATTAATTAATATAATTCATATTATAAATTAATTATAATAATTTTAATTATATAATTTATTTAGTTTTAATTATTATAAATATTCTATTGTTATTAATTGTTTATATATATATATTATATTATATTATATTATAAATCAATTATTTTTAAAAAGCTATTTTTTTAATGCTGTTTTTTTTTTTTTTTTAAGGATCAAGGAATCCTTAAAAAGTATCACAGGTTAAAAAAAAAAAAAATAAAAATAATTAAGCAGCATAACTGTTTCCAACATAGATAATAAATGAGCATATTAGAATGATTTCTGAAGGATCATGTGACACTAGAAAACCGTTACTTTAAATTGCAATAACATTTACAATATTACAGTATTTTTTCTCTGTATTTTTGATCAAATAAATGCAGCCTTGATGAGCAGAAGCTTCTTTAAAAAACATTAAAAATCTTAATGGTCCCAAACTTTTGAACGGCAGTGTATACAATATAAACAATATATTAAATATGAAATGTGATATGTAATAATGACAAATTTAATGAGAAATAATATGCTTTTCCTTTTGAAACTGGAATTTTGGGTGGAACATGTTGTTAAAAGCTAACGGACATGGACTGAATCGCCACAAAATTCCAATTTCTATTTTATGGGCCCTTTAAGATGTTCTTTAAGATTAAATATAATAGCTTATTTTGACTTGGACATTTCTTCCTGAGATTCACTCATTTTTACAGGCAATACAGTAGAACAGCTGGAGTCTGTGATGGATATCTCTAATAATATATTCTGCTGGGAGCCACTGGCTGCAGTGTAAGGTAGGCATGACATAGTCCAGGATAGTCCTAGAGCTTATTACAGTGAGGAAGTGCACCCTTGAGTCCTGACATGAGGAACACACTCCATACGTCAAACCCTGCAGTACTGATGTGGATCCCAGTGGATCTCTATGCTACATATGTAAACCTGAGGAAATCTCGTTTGCATGGCTGCGACGTTCCACGTATACATGCAGTGACATTGAATAGAAATCACCATTTATCCTTATGGAATAAATATAGCCCAATAAACAATCTCAACAGCAACCTGGACAAATGCTATTCCAGGAACTTATAGTTGAGGGAAATTGCTTTTGTCTGATTGAGCGCCGCTGTTGCTTATACTCAGGGTTTGGGATTTGAACAAACCCCAAACACTAAATATAAAATTAATTTGTGGTGCAGACATGATTGATAACTCAAATCATACGGCTTGTTGATGAGAAGCGTATTATGAGTGTGTATATTAGCATCCAGAGGTACTGTGGACTTGACATTCAAGAGACTCCAGCTACATCTAGAGCAGTTTTTATTTATGTATTATTATTTATATACTTAATATTATTATTTAAACATCATATAATATAATATAATAATATATTTTATATTTATTAGTATTTTGTATTCGCTTATTGTTAAATATTGTTTTTTTATTGTTATTATTATTAGTATTTTGTTATGTGCTTTTGTCATTTTTTATAATT
>NW_015558663.1:197619-208170 GCF_001515605.1 Sinocyclocheilus anshuiensis | reverse complement strand
TTTATATATATATATATATATATATATATATAAACTAAAAATATTACATATTATTAATTAATTAATTAATTAAGTTTTATTCATTTTTGTACTTTAGCTTTCCATGGAAACTGAAATAAGTTAAAGTTTTCCATCCAATATTTTTATTTTATTTTATTTCAGCTTTATTTCAGTCGGCGAAAACGATTTGTAATAGTTTTAGTTAACAATAACTCTTATCTAGATATCAGAATTAAGCTAGAAACAGCCTAGCAACCATCCAGAACACCATAGCAACCACATACCATGCTGAAAACAAGTTTAAACTCTAAATCTAAACTGGTCACCTTCTGCCTCAGGCACCCCTGGTTTTAAGGTGTTTTTGGACACTTGTCAGGCTGGGAAACCACCTTAGTAAGACCAGGAGACCCTGTTAGACCAGCTTTAACCTGCAAAGACCAGTAAAGCACCTTAAACTGGATTTTTTTCCCGCAGGATATCAATATTTTTTGACATCACCCACAGCATGTAGCATCATTTTCTAAATCTAGTTTTCTTTGTTCTCCATATGCTGGCAGTGTTGTGTACTGTACTTCCTTTCTCTTTTTCTGTCTGCTTCTTTTATTTTCTCTGCACAGTATGACGCAGTGTTTAACACGATGGCAGAACAGATAGTTCCTGGAGATTCATTAATCATAAAAGGGATATTTTGTGCCAATTACTGTTGCTTTAGCTGCAGCACAAGGTGCCTGTGAGATTATAAAACAGAAAAGAATAAAGAGAAGGAGGAAAAGAGGAAGAAATATTCATGTGATCAAAGAGTGACAGGGAAGTCGAGCTACAGGTGATTGTCATATTACACGTCATATTCCAGGCATATACATCAAAATATGCTGATTATATTTGAGTGACAGGGAACTAAATTGGTTGCCAGGTCTTACAAGGACTCTACTGATGTTTTGCAGGCAAAGTATGTGGCAGAAGATGTCAGCACACTGTGAGAAACAAAACCAAACTCAGAGGAAGAAAGGAACGCGGTAATGAATCTCTGTTCCTGAACACATATATGGGAAATGATGATGGTGTCTTTAAAATGATGTAGGATGAAAAGGTAAGATGAAAAGGAGAAAGAAAAGACGTGACAAGCATGGATAATATTATTTATTCCCACTAAGATAAACCTATATTCTCTTAGAAAGGCAAGCAGAGGACTTTGAATGAATGGTGTAGACTTCTTAAAGTCACACTACATTGATCTCAGCCCTAAATTGATGATTGGTTTGGTATGTCTTTATGAATGGCAAAAATTGTTTGAGACATGTAATAGATATTCACATATTATCACTATTTCATTTTAGCACTTTTTTTCAATTCACGCGAGGATTAAAAAAGTAATTTCCAGTCCATCAATTAACATCATCTGAAGAGAAAAGCTGTGTTTGTAAGATGTTTTTAATTTCAAACCTTTGCTATAATATAAGTCCATAATCCATAATAAAGTCCATCCCCTGTTTTCCTCTCGCATCAAAATCCACCCACATATTTGTTTAGAACTGTTTTGGCTTGTGAACAGTGCTTGATCTGTGCATATTTCTCTCCTGATTCAGACGAGATTACTTTTTCACTACAGAAAGCTATATTATAGATAAAGGACTTGTATTGTAGCCGGAAGCAACAGTTTGAAGTTAAAAGCATCATAATGATGGATTTGTTTCTTACAAACACACAGATTTTCACTTCAATAGATGTTGATGGACTTGAGTGGTGTGGATTATTGTGATGTTTTTATCAGCTGTTTGGACTTTCATTCTGACGGCACCCATTCACTGCAGAGCATCCATTGCTGAGCAAGTGATGGAATGCTACGTTTCTCCAAATCTGTTCTTATTAGGAAATAAACTCATCTACATCTTGGATGGTCTGGGGGTAAGTACATTTGTAGCAAATTTTAAATTTTGGTTGAACTATTCTTTTAGGATTTGGTGTAGATCTAGGGATAACCCTTAGAAATCAAATACTCCCAAAAGTGTAAGAAGAGGTTCTGTAAATCCAATGAGTGATGCACAAGAAAAAAGCTGTCTCTGACTCCTGTAGACAGGAAAGATACATCAAGTCAAATTGCATCGTCAGAAGGTTGAAGATGACAAACCTTTGCTCCTCTTCTGCACACCTTGATACAGCTATAAAAAGCTCAGAAGGAGGCCGGCTGCTTCTACAAGCTCAGAGAGAGAGAGTTAGCTTGTTGTGGGCCTGAATCAGCACAATATGCTGCCCCCATATTCTGTTGTGGTTGATCAAAAATCGAGTAAAATTGTGAAATATTATTACAGCTTAAAAGAACTGTTTTCTATGTGAATATATTTTAAAATGTCATTTATTGCTGTGATCAAAGCTGAATTTTCAGCATCATTACTCCAGTCTTCAGTGTCTCATGATCCTTCAGAAATCATTCTAATATACTGATTTGCTGGTCAAAAAAAAAAAAAAAAATTCTGATTATTATCAACTTTGAAAACACTTGTGCTGCTTACTATTTGTGTTGGAAACCAAGGTACATATTTTTTTCAGGATTCTTTGATAAATACATGTACTATTTATTCACCTTTTTCATTTGCCCTGATTCTCTAAGGGAATTTGGCACTTATGAACCAGCAGCCTTTCAGCGAATGGTGGTTGAGGTCGTGGCAGTAACAGGCCTTACACACAGCACAGTACTTCAATGGGACTGTCATTTATAGCAGTTATAGCATCGCCAGCATCTCCCTCAGGTGAGGGACTGTCAGTTCCAGTCACTCTCTGAGTTTTCATGTGTATCTAGGGTGGAGCGTCATTAGGTCACGACTTAGCACAAAAGAAACAAAGGACAATTAGTCAGAGCTTTTGTCCCTAGCAGCAGGTTTGATCATGTCTTGGCAGGCTAGTGATGGAGTCTTGCCCCAGACTTTAGTGCCAGAGCGGTCAGGCCCAAAACAGCAGAAACATGAAGATGCTTTCCAGAATTTGAAAAATTCCCATGCCATCTTGTTAACTTCTGCCAGACTTCACTACTGAATTAGACCAGAACCCATTCTTCCCACCTAACATCAAATATGTAGTTTATATATATATATATATATATATATATATATATATTGTATATATTATTTATTGTATAAAGCAAGAACACATTAAATAGATGAAGCGACAATGAAGACATTTATAATGTTACAAAAGCGTACCAAATCAGCATATTAGAACAATTTCTGAAGAATCTTTTGACACTGCAGACTGGAGTAATGGCTGCAAAAAATCAGTAAATTAAATCAAATTTTAAAGTCAATTTTAAAATATACTTTACTTGATTTCTGACCAAATAAATGTGGCCCTGTTGAGCATAAGAGAGAAAAAAAAAACATAAAAATATCTTTCCGACCTCGAACAATTGAATTGTAATGTTATTTGAAATAAAATAAACATTAACCGAAAATTCAAATAAATTAAAATATAATATAAAAAACTAGTTGCCAATGCAACATTTTTCATTTTAATTTAGTTTAACTTGATGTACAAAAATAACTAAAACTGAAATTAAAATGAAAAACTTTATTAAAGTCTTATAAAATAAAACTAAAAACTAAAAATGACAAAAAACATGCAACAAAATTACTAAAACTTTAGCTAAAATGCTAAAAATTGAAAACAGAAAATATAAAACTGTATTCAAAATATTAATAAAAAACGATAATTGTATCTTTAGTAGTATTACTATTACTAGTATTTTATTTCATATATCTTACAAATGTTATATTTATTTATTTATTTATTTTAGTTTTTTTTTGTTTTATTTATTAATTTATTGTTATTTTTAATGAAAGATACACCGTTCTCTGTAAGACATGATTCAGTAGCTTTTGAACATACCAAGATAGCCATCTGGTTAGCTTACTTCAGTAGCTTTGCAGGGTCACATGAGGCGACTTGTCCCGTCATTGTAACATAGTATTGATCTTTATAAACACTGCGGTTAAGTCACTGAGTCGTGTGGAGGTGTTTATGAGGGTTGTCAGTGTCTAGTTTATATTGGTCGTGGTGGTTAGTAGTCAGACAGTAAGACGTCTCCCTGACTTTAATAAGAGATGAAGACCACCAATGCGTATTTCAGTGCTGTCTGACTATAAAACACTGTAGATTTCTGTCTGCGTGTGTAAGTGAAATCACATTAACACACTCGTGATTTTACTGGACTACGACTTCATGATTTTTACCGCAGCTGCTTTATCACCCATCAAGAGAAGCAATGTGCCTTAAAATGTGTACTTTAAACTATCCTGATGTTAAAGTCAACATGAAATGCAGTTTATTGCAATCCGTTATCACTTCAATAATGTGACATGTTCCATGTGAAAGAATCGAGTCACATCTGAATGTAAGTTTATACACCTCAAACACCACTGGTATGCACTTTTCAGGACTTTTGACAGGGTTGTGGAGGCTGAAGGTCAAGTTTCTCCTGCAGAACATTTCCACATGTTTCTAGCCTAAAACAGATGACATTTAGGGTCTTAACTGGTGAATTTGGGTTAGTAACTGAAAGGTCGTAGGTTCAAATAGCTGGGTGGCCAATATAATGCATAGTATTATAACACTTTTGCACAATATTTACTCAATTTACAAAAACACAACCAGCAGGTTCTATATTGATCATCAGTAAATCAAATTTGATTCAATCTCTTGCAACAGCATATTGCTTGTTTAACAGCTTCACAGTTCACAGTATCAAACTGTTTTCAAAATGACCAGATTTATGCTGATTCAAAGCATAGTGAATGCATTATGAAAACATGATTGTTTAAATAAAATCAAATAGATGCAAATGACTTAATCCAGAAATCTTACCTATTTCTTACCAGTTTCATTTACTGTGTGTATGAACAATAAATATGCATCACATTCAGATTATTAGTTAGTTCGTTAAACTATGGATCCAAATCGATGAAAATGAATTTAAAAAATCCTAAATGTAAGACATTTTTTCTGGTGTGTATCTTAATTTTTAATACTTATTTTTCAAATATATCCGATGTTTGATATTATTAATAAAATAAAATAAAATAAATCTTCAACTTTGGTTGCCAGAAATTCGCTGTAAAAATATGGTGACAATGTTTTAGGTCTTTTAGGATGCCATATTGGTGCCATAATACTGTATTTTACAACTTTTAACCATATACTTTCATCAAGTTATATATGGTTAATACATTAAAATCACTGTTAATTATACATCAGTTAATAGTTGTAGATTATTTACAATATTTTAGAGCATTATTACACATAATTTTACATGTACATTTTTTACAATTGTACATTTTTCACTGTATATGGTAAGGTAACTTTAAGTTAACTGATTTTTTTTCTCAAAGTTTTTGAGAGAACAATTTATTTCAGTTAATTTTTAAGACAAACTTCTGAATGAATTATGCACAATGTGAGACGTGTGTTAAGAAAGCAAACTTGATTGAATGTAGTATGTGTGTTAAACAGGAAGAATATTATTGCGAGTGATTTCTCAGAAATCTTTTATAAATGAGGTTGGTGATTGTTGGCGCACTTAAGATAACTTTTGACATTTTGTCATCCACAGCAGGTCACCCGACCTAGAATATGTTTAATTAAAAAACACTCTTTTGTCCTTATCTTGCCCTCTTCTCCTACAAAAGCAGCCTTGTATTTCCCAGATTTTGGGCAGATGACAGAGGTACTATCGCACATGGAGTCAGTGAGCGTTATCTTATCTGAACACTGACGATATACAAACCAGCACTCACTGTACTCTCATGAAATATACATCAGGAACGTTTGCATTCGGCATTCCTTTCCCTCAAATCTGCCCTGTTTAATTCAAAAGCCTTATTTGCAGGTGGAATACATGTTTCAAAATGACTTCTAAACCACTCTTATCTTAAGATTGATTTTTTTTTTTTTGCTCTCTTCCCATAACTGTAAGTGGTGTGATTATGCTGCTCTTCCGTCTCTCTCTCTCTCTCTCTCTCTGTGTGTGTCTCTCTGTCTCTCTCTCTCTCTCTCTCTCTCTGTCTGTAGTGTTTTGGTTTTGACATGACACTGAATAATACCTGGTTCTGAACAAAATTAATCCACACTAAACATTAAAATACAAATACAGCAATTCTGAAAAATTGCTAGTTTTGAACATGTCTAATCTGGTCATTAGATGGTTTAGACTGGTCATTATAGGAGTTATTATAGGAGATACGGTGCACAAATAGGGAATAAAATATGTCCTGGTCCAGAAGGCTAAACCTTCACCTCAGGAGGTCTAATGTTGTAGGTTAAGGTTTAGTATATAATTAGTATATGACATCCATCAGGCTGTCAGGAAGCTGAACGTGTGTGCACTTTGGATGGGATAAATGCAGAGCACTAATTCCTAGTATGGGTCACCATACTTGGCCACATGTCACGTCACTTTCACTTTCGTCACTTATATAGTATATGAGCTTGGTTGGTTGGTTATTCATTCATGCATTCATTCTGGATACTCTTTTTCAATGAGGTTTACGGTGTTTGCAACTAACTAACTAACTTACTAAATAAATAAACAAATGGAGGGTGGGGTGGGGTATGTATAAAAATAAAAAGGTCATGTATGGAAATAAAAATAAAATTAAAAGAGGTACTTCATTCATTGTGAAATTATTTTGCGGGTGAAATGTGACCAAGAGATGATGTAATGAAATTTACTTTTAAACTTCTTAGTGACCATTTTTATTTGCTTCTAGAAGACTTTTTTTTTTTTCATTTTTGATATTCAATGTTTGCAACCCTGTTACCAAAATGTGGGACGCAAATACAGTTTTAAATACAGTCTATAATCCTGCCTTGTGTATTTTTATTTATTTATTTATTTTAATTATTATTATTTGCAATTTTCCAGCAATAATCATTAAATAAACATTAAAATTAAGTAGATAAAATGTAATAAATAAGTTTTGGGCAATTGAAATAAGTTAATAATTTAAAATAAACCTTATTACAAATTAATTAAATATCAGTTCAACAGAGAGTATTATTATTACTGTGTGATTTTGGATATACTGTACAGTCTAGAAGATCATTGTTTGAATACAGAAATTTGATATGACTGAATTTGAATTTGACTTCTTATGCTAGGTTAATAGGCTGTTACATAATAGTTGTACTACAAAAACATGTGAATTATGCCTCTAATGCTTAAAGTGCCCCTATTATGCCATTTTAAGGTTCCTGATATTGTTTTGGGGGTCTCCTACAATAGGTTTGGCAAGGTCAAAAAGGCTTTTTTCTCATAATATGCATTTAATATCACCTCATTTTTCAATGATTCTCAAACGATTCATTCGAAGCAGTTCTAAGATTCAGTCTCTCTAAACCCCTCCTTTCCGTGAGCCTACTCTGCTCTGATTGGTCAGATGGCCCAGTCTATTGTGATTAATCTACCCTGTACAGTGCGTGTCGGAAATGATACGCTCATATCTTTAGTTTCGTATTTTGAGCGCTCAATAAAAAAATATAAACATCTATTATTTACTTTCACAGCGTCTTCTTGACATGATGTTAACCACACAAACAAGCAACAGTGTTTGAGGGCAGGTGAAGTTTTTTGCGGCCGGCCAACGTAGAACATGGGTGGACATTTTGCAAATGTGTTATGGGTAGCCGTCACGGAAGTGGGATTCGAATTACTGACGAATCATTTAGGCTGTTCAAAGTCGATTCTTTCTTTTACGAGACAATAAATACAGAGTTCTGGCATTAAACTCTAGACGGCGCAGTCCGATAGGTCTAACTCAATCTGACATAATGACATCATCAGTGGCAAGTCTCGGTACTTGCTCTGCCGCAGCAGCAGCAGCGTAGCAGATCTATTCCGCCAAGACCAAATTCATTAACATTGTCATGTACATTACCATGCCAATCCCACCGAGAGTGTCATGACAGAACTTAATTTATCATGTACTTTTGGCTTTACAACTCATTTACATTCACATACAACTACATTACACACAGCATGAAAGGCAATATTCGAAATGGCATAATAGGGGCACTTTAAAAAATATGGCAAGAACATTTGATGTCCAGTAGTTCCAGCAGAAGACGAAACTCAGATCTTCATTAATGCTCCTCCGTGTGTGTCTTATCTCCTCATTTATTTGCCTGTGATGTGGCCATTGCTTTTGTTTGCTCTTTTTATTGACTGAATGGATGGCTTTACTTTAATAACGCTTGATGAGATATGGAGACATGAAGTGTGTGTGTGATTCCTAGTGTCAGTCATGCTTCACAGGACTTGACGTGCTTATACTTTCCTTGTCAAACTCAGTCTGGCAGGATTTAAGTGTGTGTGTGTGTGTTGGGAATTATAGAAGGCCATGCTCAATTAACTCAATGGGCTCCTCGTTCTGTCACGTATTGTATGTTCAAGTATGAGTCAGAACTCACAACCGACCACCATTTCTCACTTTAGCCATCATGCATTTTTTCTTGGTTGTCCGCTTGTGGATGTTCTTCCCACACTTTTTATTTTCTCTCTTGCTCTTTTTTTGCAAACCACTTCAGTTTCTGTTTAAACTCTGTTTAATCGGCTTTTCCAGTTGGGAATATACTATGTTTCCCTTGTTGTCCTGTGCAGAATGCTGAATTAATCCAGGCAGAGAGGTTTTAATTCATATTACATGCTTATTCTCAAGCCATTGATTGCTCATTGTACATTTTGCTGGTGCGTCGGTTGGTTTGTTTATTTGTGTTATTTCAACCCTCTTCATCCTCTGTGACAATACTGTGACAATCCAGTTACAGCCTGCCAGCGCATGGAGCTTGAAAACAGACAAAATAAGTCTAAAAGTGAAAGTGACGAAAACATGTTAATTTATTTTATTTATTAATTGATTGTGAGTATGAGGAGAATGAGAAAAGTACTTAAATTTGATGAAAATAATGTCAGTGGCTACGTTTACATGCACAATTTTTGGTTCAATCGGACTGAATTCATTCCGATTGATGAATCTGAATGTAATGTTTACATGAACGCTAAAGAAAGTGATCGTGTTGATGTGCGTGTTTATATGTCACAAGCTTCAAATCGGAATGTATTTTTTTTTACATGCACACACTGCACAAATATAGATTTTCTCACTGTTTGCACATAATAACCACTCTCCTACATGGTTTATTTATTTGTTTTTAACAGCAGATGGATAAATATACATATAAACCGCTGTGCCGTGCTGCTCATATTTATCACACAGTAAAAATGTCCCTTCCCGCGCCCAAAACTGTGGATGAGAATCCAAAACAAGGACTGGTGGGAGGTTGTCCTGCTCCACTTCACAGTTGAAGAGTGAAAGGAGAGTTTTATAATGACAGGACACGCATTTATACAACACTTTATTCAAAAGGAAGAACCGCTCGTTCTGCGTGTCATACGTCATTACGCTATTTCTGTGTCATTACACATGCACAGTTCTCTCAGTTTCGGGGTTTAATCCGATCGAGTGTTTACATGCACTCTCAATCGTATTAGAAAAGGAATAAACCACCCCCTTCAATCCGATCGAAATTTCATTCCGATCGAGCTCAGTCGGATCGATTAAGGTATTTACATGAAGGATTTTCAGTCCGATTGAGCCGTCAATCCGATTACAAATGGATTATTTGGTTGCATGTAAACGTAGCCAATGTGAAATGTGACTTAACTGTCAAAATGTCTTAATATAAGTTTGGAATAACAAAACATTTGGAATAATTACAATTTTTTATGTTTTAATACATTTCATTTGAACAAATAGTCAAATATAAATGTTATTTTAAATTGTAATAATATTTCATAATTTTACTGTTTTTACTTTATCAAATAAATGCAGCATAAGGGAAGTCCCCCCCCCCCCAACATTAAAAAAAATCTTAATTCTAAACTTGATGATGATCAGTGTGTAAAAAAATATCCTTAAAATATCACTGATGATCAGATTTTATTTTCTTTCCCTTCATTTTCAATCAGAAGTAGTTAAGGACATTCTGATTTAATAAATCAGCTCTGACAAGTATCTGATTGGTGGCAGCGACACGCAGGCCGCTGTGTGAGAGCCGTCATCTCTGATTACAATCTTCAGGTGCCACGTTCCTTAAAGATCGGCCCCTGTTGTCATGTGGTGTCCCTCTGGTGTCTAATCAGCCGCGTGTCCGTGCGCCGCATCATGCTGGAGAATCAATCATCCAATCATTCATCAGCCTGACAGGAAATGAGACAATTGCACCGGGCGAGACAAAATGCCAATTAGACGCCTTTGATTCGTCACGACTTCACAGTTGCAGTGTCTGTGAAATGAATGTTTGAAAAAAAAAAAAAAATCTGCAAAAAATGTTCTTCAACACTGTAAAGAATAATATGTGACCCTGGACCACAAAACCAGTCTTAAAAAGGGATCATATGATGCAATTTCAATTTTTCCTTTCTCTTTGGAGTGTTACAAGCTCTTGGTGCATAAAGAAGATCTGTAAAGTTGCAAAGACTAAAGTCTCAAATCCAAAGAGATATTC
>NW_015558663.1:197218-197609 GCF_001515605.1 Sinocyclocheilus anshuiensis | reverse complement strand
CCAAATGTTCACGCAAAGAAAGAAGGCGTAACTTTGATTCTCGCTGTAGTATTGTTGTTGCCGTGTGTTTCGTTGTGAAAGCGAAACTACTTTCTTTGGCCTTCCAAAAAGAGGCTCCCGGGGTCGTCACATGTGGTTGCCCCAATCCCGCCGGCCTCCGCTCATTCTAGCCACCGGCCTCTGCTCACTCTAGCCACCGGCCTCCGCTCACTTAAGCCGCCGGCTCTTTTGGAAGGACACGACTAGAAATCAGTGGTTAAGTTGTATTTACAACACTGTTCCAGAACAGTTTAACCCAAATATTCAGATGTGTACAGAGCATTTTATGGAGGACCGTTTCCTGATCCTGGTAGAGTAGACTACAATGCCGGCTGTTCTGACTCACAGACTG
>NW_015558663.1:195490-196992 GCF_001515605.1 Sinocyclocheilus anshuiensis | reverse complement strand
GTAGAGTAGCGCTTGTTGTTTGTCATTTCTCCGATCACAAATGCAGACATGGTTTCATGTTTATACGGTGCGATGCAACACAGCGCATAAAAAGACAGTATACCGGGGTTCTCGGCACCCGTCCTCACCCCAGAAACTGCGCTAACACACTTCTCTGAGCCTCCTTCGTCTCCTTCGCCTCCTTCGCCTCCGCTGGTACGGCGCGGTATGCGCCTTCCGGGAGGGGGGAGTAATGTTAGGGTTATGTTTAGTTTTGTTCTGTTTTCATTGTGTTTTCAGTTTTTCTGTTCCCCTGTGACCTAGTTTAACGTTGGCTCCTAATTGTCATTTCGTTCACCTGTGTTGCATTAATTAACTCATTAGTTCTTTCATTTGCTCCCCTACAAATACTCTCAGTTTTCCCTTAGTCAGAGACCGTTCTCGTTTATGTAATGTTGGTCTACTTGCCTGTCTCCTGGATTTGTTTATTAAAATACCTTTTGTATATCTCCTTCGTCCTCGTGTGTGTGTACCTCACCAACCCGTAACAGAAGAACGGACCGACTACAGTTTTTTTGATCATGGACGATCCTAATGTTGCCCTGTTATGCCTGGAGCAGAGGGACCACTCCCTAGAGACTTACACCATGGATTTTTTGGAGTTGGCGTGCCTAACACACTATCCAGACCGCTCACTTTGTGTGTTTTACATCTCAAGCCTCAGCGAGCGGTCCAAGGCACGCCTCTCCGGGAGCGGTCCTCGGGACAACTTTGCCGCATGTGTGGAGTGGGTGCTGGAGAATAATGGACTATACTTCTCTGTCTGCCCCGCTGGTGAGGACATCTCCAGCCCCACTCCCAAACCAGAGACCAGCCAGCCGTCATCCTGCTGCACGGAGCTATTGCCAGAGCCCACCGCAGACGGAGAGCCTGAGCCTGCCGCGACACGTGAGCCAGCGCGCATCACCGCAACTGAGCCTATCGTCGCCTCGTGAATTGTCTGACCAGGTGCGTGAGCCGGCTACATTGCCCGTCCCCGAGAGAGTTTTGGTGGAGATCGAGGGCTTGGAGGGAAGCCCTGCCCACACTCCCGCAGCTGAGGGTGAGCTGCAGCCAGTTTCTGGGAAGTACTATGAGGAACTTATGGACTGTTTTAAAGTGGATTTAATAGACCGGTTTGGGGAGGCATTACCCAGTTCTCCTGTGTCTCCGCTGGTTCTGCCCAGCTCTGGCCCTCCAGTGTTCCCACCCAGCCTCCCTCTCCTGCCTCCTCTTAAACCATCCAGTTCCTCAGCCCCATCGCTGCTGGTGCCTGTCAGTTCCTCAACGCACCCTCAGTAAGCGCCAGCTGGGCGCTCTGTTCCGCAGCCTCGGGACTTCCAGTCTCCAGCTCCACCTAGGCGTGAGGATCCCCTGTCTCCGCCTACAGCCTCCGAGCCCTGGACTCCACCTCGGTCCTTCGACCCATCGGCTCCGCCTAGGCTCATAGCTCCCTCGTCTCCACCATGGCCCGTCATCCCACC
>NW_015558663.1:181308-192107 GCF_001515605.1 Sinocyclocheilus anshuiensis | reverse complement strand
TTTGCTCCCCTACAAATACTCTCAGTTTTCCCTTAGTCAGGGTCCGTTCTCGTTTATGTAATGTTGGTGTACTTGCCTGTCTCCTGGATTTGTTTATTAAAATACCTTTTGTTTATTTCCTTCGTCCTCGTGTGTGTGTCCCTCACCAACCCGTAACAATAAGTCATTAT
Organism: Sinocyclocheilus anshuiensis; assembly: GCF_001515605.1. Lineage (NCBI taxonomy): Eukaryota > Metazoa > Chordata > Actinopteri > Cypriniformes > Cyprinidae > Sinocyclocheilus > Sinocyclocheilus anshuiensis. The sequence goes on along the minus strand of NW_015558663.1, from coordinate 191,937 downwards.
ATTCCACAATTATGTCCCCACTGGATGCAACAAATGCCTCGTTTATAATGGCTCGTCGAGACGGCAGACGGCATCACAGTATGGTAAGGGGCGTCACATTTCCGTCACACGCTTGAGGTATCCGGCAACACACTGGACACTGGATAGCTGGCCAATCAGAGCACACCTCGCTTTTCAGACTGATGAACTTTGTAAAAATTTTAACCTCTTAAACCACAAACACATTTCATTACACCAAATACACAAAATAATGTTATTTTTAGCAACATCATTTGACCCCTTTAAAGGTGCTGTATGTAGGATTGACACCGAGTGGTTGATCTAGGTATTGTAGTACAAATTCAAAATAATGGAGAGGGTTTTTCACCCTGCCCCCCCTCCTCAGACTTGACGCACACGCATGTTGCCAGATTGATGACACCAACAGGAACTAGTGCACTTGAAGATGAATGAAATGAAATACGCTGTGTTTTCCGCCAAATGGCTGTAGCAATAGCCAAAAATACATTGTATGGGTCAAAATTATAGATTTTTCTTTTATGCCAAAAATCATTAGGATATTAAGTAAAGATCATGTTCCATGAAGATATTTTGTAAATTTCCTACTGTGAATATATTAAAACTAAATTTTTGTAGTTAATTAGTAATATGGACTTTACTTCATTTGGACAACTTTAAAGGCGATTTTCTCGATATTTAGATTTTTTTTGCACCCTCAGATTCCAGATTTTCAAATAGAGATGATGTATAAATCTCAATTTCGAAAAATTGACCCTTATGACTGGTTTTGTGGTCCAGGGTCACATATATGCAAGTTGTTTATACTCCATTTCACCAATGAATTTCTTTGAAATGACAAAATGACTTTTCAGTCATTTGTGATAACTGAATAAGGATTTCAAATGAAAATCAGATCATGTGGATTTCACTTGTGCACAAAGAGCTTTCTTTTCCTTTCCTTTCCTATAAACATTTTTAATTTGTCTGACTGTAAGAACCATTGTTTTTCCATTCATGCATTCATTCATTCATTTTTGTATGGATAATATACACTGAAAAAAAATGTTTCATTCATCCAATTAAAAAAAAATGTAGGGTAATGATTCACATCTATATATTTTAACTTGAGCCAATGAAAAATAAATAACTTGCCCAAAAAATAAATAACTTGCCCTTAGGGCAAGTTATTTATTTTTCATTGGCTCAAGTTAAAAAATATAGATGTGAATCATTACCCAAATTTTTTTAATTGGATGAATGAAACATTTTTTCCAGTGTATTATTTAATGCTACCTTTATGCCTTTTTCAGATTTAATTGAATTGAATTAATTTTATACTTACATTTACATTTGCCTGACTATAGGAACCATGATTTTACCTAGTATGATATGTTCCTATATCAACATGATTGATTGTGGATTTTTGTAATCCTACCTATGCTATATGTTATAGACTCGGTTGAATTTCACCTTCTTTTGTGTTCTACAGAAAAAAAAGAAATGTTTGGAATTAACTGTAACTGTTGACAAGACCTTTGTAATATATTTCTTTGTCAGTAACCTGGATTCATTTCTCGGAGAAACACATCCGCACTATAAATATTTCACTAGACTGATAAAACAAACCCAAAGAGTGTCCTCCCAACAGTTTTGTGAAACTTTCAATATGAAACCCATTAGTCAAAGGGTGATGGAGGCTCCATTGAAGGAGACGGGCCACCGATATGCTGTTAACGTCCATTTAAAAATCCTTCTCCATCTAATTTGGAATCCATCAGTGCAAGCCTATCCACCTGTCTCCATTACTTGTAGCAATAAAGACAGAAATGCAGCGCAAGTGAACGAGACGGGCGGCTGAACTTCCTGTTATCGTTGGGCTGTTTTATCTTCTGCTCCTTCTGAGTGTCTATGCACATACTGTTCTCCCATCACTCTACTCATGCATCCTAACAGAGTTCCCAGAGAGAGATTTCCCTCAAAAAAACCCAGTCGTCTGAAATGGGGAGAGCTAAAGTCACTGCATAATATGCCAGCCATCAGAGGCAACCCAAAATCATGATGTTATTCTAAAAGAAATGTCTTTCTGATTGCCTGGCGGTGTTATGTGGGAAGTCGAAATGAAAAGTCAAGGCTTTGTTAGTCATGTTCAGAGCTTTTCAAAGCTAATATTGCCACTGTGGAGAATTTGAAATGACAGGTTAATAAGTTACCGATCTGTTAATGAAATGACTAGTATAGTGTAATGATATTTCTGTTAATCTCTAGATGATTGTTGGGGAATTTTATTGCTTTCAGATGCACAGTTTAGAAAGTGAAGCAACAAAAACAAAATTATAATATCACACTGATCAAAGTAATTCATAATTGATAAATTGAATGAATAATTATTTACCATTTCTGCAGTATATACTATGTATATTATGCAGTTAAATATGTATGTAAATGAAACATTATGCAGTTTTTCTGTATTTAATTATTCTGTATCTTCTCTAGACTAATTTGACTGTCAAATGTTGTCATTCTATACAAAAATATATGGATTAAAATGCAAAATAACCATTTTGTTTCTAAGTTAGAAGTTATTTTATAAGTTAATTTTTAGAGTTGTTTTAGAAGTAATCTAAGATGAAAATAGCTGAAATGCATGCAGATGAGGTCATGTGACAACAATGCAATTTGAAACATTTATCGTGAAAATGTCATTGTCATCTATCTATCTATCTATCTATCTATCTATCTATCTATCTATCTAACGTTTTAGGTTAATATTGAGATGTTGGGCTATTTTTCTTCCATAGCTTGTGTTCTTTTAGACTAGTGGAAAGAAAAACTCTAAAATACACATTTAAGTGTTTATATTATTACACTTCAGCTGTCTGCATCTGTAGATTTCAGTTACAAAACATATCTTTAATCCCATTTTTTCTAAATTAGTTTTTTCTCCGCTTCATTAACAACACATTTTCCATATTTATTCCTGACTTGATGACATATTTGTTTTTCAGCATCTGTTTTGGTGATGCCATGATTTTTTTTCACTTTTGGTCATTTTTATTTGCCCTTGCTAAATAAATGTATTTTACCGATCTGTTAATGAAATGACTAGTATAGTGTAATGATATTTCTGTTAATCTCTAGATGATTGTTGGGGAATTTTATTGCTTTCAGATGCACAGTTTAGAAAGTGAAGCAACAAAAACAAAATTATAATATCACACTGATCAAAGTAATTCATAATTGATAAATTGAATGAATAATTATTTACCATTTCTGCAGTATATACTATGTATATTATGCAGTTAAATATGTATGTAAATGAAACATTATGCAGTTTTTCTGTATTTAATTATTCTGTATCTTCTCTAGACTAATTTGACTGTCAAATGTTGTCATTCTATACAAAAATATATGGATTAAAATGCAAAATAACCATTTTGTTTCTAAGTTAGAAGTTATTTTATAAGTTAATTTTTAGAGTTGTTTTAGAAGTAATCTAAGATGAAAATAGCTGAAATGCATGCAGATGAGGTCATGTGACAACAATGCAATTTGAAACATTTATCGTGAAAATGTCATTGTCATCTATCTATCTATCTATCTATCTATCTATCTATCTATCTATCTAACGTTTTAGGTTAATATTGAGATGTTGGGCTATTTTTCTTCCATAGCTTGTGTTCTTTTAGACTAGTGGAAAGAAAAACTCTAAAATACACATTTAAGTGTTTATATTATTACACTTCAGCTGTCTGCATCTGTAGATTTCAGTTACAAAACATATCTTTAATCCCATTTTTTCTAAATTAGTTTTTTCTCCGCTTCATTAACAACACATTTTCCATATTTATTCCTGACTATATTCTGAAGGTTTTTACAGAGGGTTTCATATAGCATTCACCTGATTTATATAACATTTTTTCCCCCTAAAAATATGGTAATTTATTTCCTGGTTGCTTGCAGTCATTTCTTAAAAAAAAAAAGTTGCATTGCTTCCACTTCAAGTGCACCTTGAAATATTGGGCTAAACTATCGAACCTTGAGATTTCCACATCCATTCTTACGTGCTTCTGATTCACAACAGGTGTTTCACAAGAAAATCCCATTCAAGATGACCTTGATGAATCCTGTGCATAAGAGATCAGACCTGATTTCAGACCTCATAAGAGTCGGAAGCATCAGTGAAGGACAAGCGACGCAGCAGGTCTCTCACTGCTAAATTGCATAATGGACACCTCGGCTGGTCTGGGCCTTTGGGACGTGGGTCATCTTACAGTGGCCAGATGCCGGTGGGTATTTATAGTATTTTTCTATTACACTTTCACCCCGACGCTCCTTTAAAATTCATTCATTTCTATTCTGTCAAGACCTTCCTGTCTGGCTCTGTGAGGCATGCATGGTGACACGTTCACAAACCCTCGACCACAGCAGTCCATGAAGTCTTCTCAATCTCTTAACACACTGATTTTCTATTTGCCACTGTTTGCTTTTCATCTCACATCAGACAGGGGTCTATCCACGACACCAGACACATTATTAGAAGTGCTGAAGAGTAACTAACTAAATGTAGCAACACTACTGACCTGTATTTTTAGTAACGTGACCGTAACGTGTTTTTTTTTTTTTTCAAAATAGTCTAGCTTTTCCTGTAATGAGCTGACTTTTTCAAGCAAAAAGTAGCAGTGTGAGTGTTAAATCTCTTTTTATTGTCACATTGTTTGTGTGTGTGTGACTTTACTAATAAGCAAACTGAAAAATAAGCCAGTTTTTAATTTGTTAAAAAAACAATTAAATTATATCATTGATTTAATGTTATATATTATTGTTTTGAATAGATAAAATATTTAATAGTTAATGTAATAATAATACATCATAATGTACTCTCTGTATTATATATATATATATATATATCATCTGTTTTGGTGATGCCATGATTTTTTTTCACTTTTGGTCATTTTTATTTGCCCTTGCTAAATAAATGTATTAATGTCTTAAAAAAAACAAGTCTTTTTTGACCAATTTAATGCTCTCTTGCTGAATAAATATATTAAATTATTTTAAAAAACTAAATGACCCCCAAACATTTGAACAGTAATGTAGAATTTGATTTTGTTAAATATTTAAATATTACATATTTAAATTAAATTTTAATTGTTACATATTTAAATATTTTCAAATCTAAATTACCCTGGCAACCATCCACAACACCTAAGCAACATGATGTTTGCCAATATAGTCATATGTGATATGGGTAAAAACTGGTTATCTGTCATGAACTATTCTCTGGACTATTTAATTTAAAGTAGGTAATATCGGAATAAGAGTGACTGTGATAGAGTGGAGGGCTGGAGGTTAGTAGTCGCTCACATACTGCTGAGATTTGATTGACAAGATAAGATGAACGAGCTTTGAACTTTCGATTAAAACTTAATTTAGTTTCTAATGAAGGCCTGCACCGTCCTCCTCTTGTTCTCGTATTGTTGAATAAAGCCTCATTTTTTAAAGCGCTCCCTCGTTATTATCTGACATAATCCCATTCAAACATCGGCGGTGTAGCGAGTGTAAATGGAAAGAAATGGTATTGTGCAGAATCTCTGTTCTGATACTCTTTCAAACATGTTCAAAGAGCAGTTTAACTGTGCCGTGCAGCGAGGGATATGTAGTCCCAGAGTGCATTGTGTGGAGGCTGTCTCACTCTCCCAGTGTACCGTGGTAACCCACTTTAGATGCTTCTCTGATGCTGAGAGTCACTCTTCTCAATGTATTCACTGCGAATGAACGCCCTCCTCCCACAGTTTCACACACTGACACACGTGATGACAACCGGTGACTCGGGAAGTGTCTGATCTTTCCGGACACGACAGCGCTCTCGCCGTTTGGCTGCATAATTCATTTGCTCACACTTGAGTGAAGTGGAGCTTCTGCGAGACGAGGTCAGATCTCCTGCCAGGGATTCGGGATCATCCATCGGACGTGTGCTCTCATTTAAGAACCGTCCTTAGTCATTTACACCACTTTATTAATGCCATGGTAAAATGGCATTCTAGCAGCACAATCATGATTTTGCCCTCTGACCCTCTCTCGTCCATTATATCCAGTGTTGGGGAGTAACTAGTTACATGTAACGGAATTACGTTATTTAACTACAAAATAAATGTAACTGTAATCAGTTACAGTTACTGAGAAAAAATGTGTAATTGAATTACAGTTATGAAAAAGTTAAAGATTACAAAGGGGGTTACATCTGAATATTTTCACACAAACCCACACACAGATTTAATTGATTACTTTCCCAAATTGCATTGACTGCTCTAAAATATGAGACACCAATGTTTCAGGAGTTCAGGACACAGAATAGGAAACGTTTATAGGATAACTGTTTTATTTCTTATTTGGGTTTATGTATATGCTTTTTTTTTTTTAAGATGAACTGTTAGGGCCTGTTTACACCTGGTCATTTCATGCGTTTTCGCTGATCGGATATCTTGGGAGGAGTAAAATTTACATATGTGGTTTCAACAACCAGATGCATTTACACTTGTCGAGTTTCGTCTGGAATGCGACCCAGACCACCTCCTGAAGCTTTGAGCGATCGGATTTGTATCCGTCTCGAATGCGTTTCGGAGGGCATTTACACCTGGTCTTTTCACAATTGGATTGCTATCCGATCAGAAAAAACGCATGAAGTGACCAGGTGTAAACAGGCCCTTAGATGCCTGTGCTATGCAAAGATTTGATTTCAAAAAGAGTATCATAGCTATTAAACTATTTCTTCTTATGGTTTTAAATCTGTATTTAACCTCAGAATGATCTCAAAGTAAAAAGAGGTGATTTTGTGGTGGATGTGCTTTAAAAATAAACTATAATCTTAAAGGGGTCAAATGATGCGATTTCAATTTTTCCTTTTCTCTTCGGAGTGTTACAAGCTTTTGGTGCATAAAGAAGATCTGTAAAGTTGCAAAGACTAAAGTCTCAAATCCAAAGAGATATTCTTTATAAAAGTTAAGAGTCAACCACGCCTACCTAAAACGGCTCGTTCTAACACGCCCCCACATGTCTACGTCACGATGTGGGAAGATTTGCATAACGACGCCCAAATGTTCACGCAAAGAAAGAAGGCGTAACTTTTATTCTCGCTGTAGTATTGTTGTTGCTGCCGCCATGTAGTGAAGGCGCTGTGTGATTCGTTGTGAAAGTGAAACTACTTTGTTTGGCGATATCTGATATCTTTGTTTGGCGATAAAGAGGATGATATCTGCTTCGTCATGCCTGGAGCTGATCCGTGCTGGTCGCTGAGGCCCGGCCTCTGCTCACTCTAGGCCGCTGTGTGTGACGCGGATTTGTTGTGAAAGCGAAACTACTTTGTTTGGCCTTCCAAAAATGGACACGACTAGAAATCAGTGGTTAAGTTGTTTTTACAACACTGTTCCAGAACACTTCAACCCAAATATTCAAATGTGTGCAGCACATTTTATGGAGGACCGTTTCCTGATCCTGCTAGAGTAGACTACAATGCCGGCTGTTCTGACTCAATGACTGTAAGTAAGTTTTATATATTTAAAGAGTTTTTATATTTTTTATATTTTATATATCTAAACACATTTCATTACACCAAATACACAAAATAATGTTCTTTTTAGCAGCATCATATGACCCCTTTAATTCAAATGATGAAGGATTCTGAAAGTCTGACTGTCATGGTTATGTTCTTTTTACATAGACTTTGAGGTGTTTTCATTTCCTGTTCTCCCGTGTAGTTTTTTTTTTTTGACCTAGTTTTCCCTCGTGTCTGATTAGTTCATTCTGTTCACCTGTGTCTAGTTTATTAGATGAATTTGCCAGTGTATTTAAGTTCCTGTCTGTTCAGTTAGTGTTGGTTGGATCTCGTCTATGTTTTCACGTGTGCTAAGCCTTCCTCTTGTGGATTTACCTTCTGTGTGGAATATTAAAGATAATTTTACCTTCATCTTCTTTGTGAGTGTTTTGAGTGCACCTGAGTGTGACACTGACAGTAATGAGTGTTGAGTACTACTGTAAGGTTAACCCTGTCTGCTTTAAATGTTTCAAAATGATTAACATTTGAAAACATTCAATAGAAATTTGGAAAAGTAATCAAATGTAATCAGTTACATTACTTTAATAAAGTAATTGCAATAGTTACCCTACTTATTACATTTTAAATAGGGTAACTTGTAATCTGTAACCTATTACATTTCCAAAGTAACCTTCCCAACACTGATTATATCTATTTCTATATACAGTAGCCTATATATAATTTAAACTAATTAATTTGCATCTTAATCTTTTAGTAACTCTACATATTTAGTCTGTTTCCTTCATTTATATGTTTTGTTTTGGATTTTTATTTTGTACTGTATGCAAGCTGTAAACACTGGCTGACAAATATACTATTGTTTATCATGCCAATAAAGTAGCTACATCAAAACTCAATTCACTCAATTCTGAAAATACAAATTTTATTATATTTTTAATAGTAGTATTTTAAATTATTTTATCTTTCACATAATTATGCATTATTCACTGAAATGTATTATATAAGGAACCTAGCTACTTCACTAGAAAATGTATAAAAAAATATTCAAATATGTACCACACACAGTATTATTTTAAATGATTTTATCTTTTACATTATTATACATTATTCACTGAAATGTATTATATGAGGAACTTACTTCACTAAAAAATGTACATTATAAAATATCATAATATATGTACCACATAAATAAATAAATATATAAATATATATATATATATATATATTAATAATTGTATCTTTTACATTATTATACTTTTTTTATAGCACATTGATCTAATTCCCATGTCCACATAGTGAAATTTGCATTATCATCAATCATGCAACTTGCCAAAAGCGTTTGTCATCATTGACATCAATCTAGCGTATTGCATATTCATGCATATATTATATTATGCAAATTAGATTTGAGTGCTCAGGCAAAGAAGATGATTTTCAGTGAACAGTGACTTAATTTATCCTTTGTCTTTTTCATACAGAGTTATCATACAGTTTATTTTTGTCTTTTCTGAGCTTAGCAGCCACTGTACTGTATGCTTTCATTGTATGTAAAAAAGCCATGCGAACTTCATGTCTAACTGTCTGTCTCCTTTTGTAATCCACAGAATAAATTAAATCCATACGAGTTAGGAATGAAATGAGGGTGAGTATATGACTCAGTTCTCATATTAGCACACATACTGTAGTGTTAGAAAGATGGCAGTAAGTTTAGCTAGTGTGTTTTCAGTGATTGTCAAGACTTAAAACTTTGAAGAATCACTAAAACCACAAAGTAAGAGACCTCGACTGCTCTTCTTTCTGGGAATAGACAGCAATGGAGTTGAAATGACATCCAGACCTGTGTTCTGTCCTCTGCTGAGCAGGTAAAATCCGCCGCAGCTTTAGAGTTAGTCAGTGTGGACGGACGGCCAGTATCCGTCTTGTCTATCACTACACTCTGACACTTTGCTCTCTCACCACATCACACAAGAAAGTGGCTTTCAAATCCACAAAATCTCTGAGGCGTGCAAAGCCGTTAAATCTTTAGATGTTTTAAAATCGGCAGGTCCTGATAAATTGGAACCTTACTTTTTATTGCTAGCAGCTGATTTTATTGCTCCGCCTCTGACTCATATTTTTGTCCTCTCTCTTGTCTTAAATTAAATACCACTTATATGGAAATCAACTTTTGTTCTTCCCCTTTATTAAAGGCGGAGATCCTACACACCCATTTCCAAGCTGTCTGTCCTGGCCAAAGTCCTTGAAACATTTGACAACAATCAGTTGAAGGACTTTTTTTCAGTTAATAATATCCTGTCTGATTTTCAATCTGGTTTTAGAAAACAACATAGCACAACTACGGCAGCCTTAAAAATTCTAAATTATTTTATTGTATCTGTTGATAACAAGAAACACTGTGCTGCCTTTTGCGTTGATCTGTCCAAAGTTTTTGATACTGTTGATCATACCTTACTGATACAATGACTCATCAGTATTGGATTATCTAAACATGCTATTGTTTGGTTTAATAATCTCTCAAACAGATCTCAATCTGTACAGGCAGAAGATTTTATCTCTTTATCTCTATATATATACGGTATCTCACAGAAGTGAGTACAACCCTCACATTTTTGTAAATATTTTATTACATCTTTTCATGTGACAACACTGAAGAAATGACACTTTGCTACAATGTAAAGTAGTGAGTGTACAGCTTGTATAACAGTGTAAATTTGCTGTCCTTTCAAAATAACTCAACACACAGCCATTAATGTCTAAACCGCTGGCCACAAAAGTGAGTAAACCCCTAAGTGAAAATGTCCAAATTGGGCCCAATTAGCCATTTTCTCTCCCCGGTGTCATGTGACTCATTAGTGTTACAAGGTCTCAGGTGTGAATGGGGAGCAGGTGTGTTAAATTTGGTGGTATCGCTCTCACTCTCTCATACTGGTCACTGGAAGTTCAACATGGCACCTCATGGCATAGAACTCTCTGAGGATCTGAAAAAAAGAACTGTTGCTCTACATAAAGATGGCGTAGGCTATAAGAAGATTGCCAAGACCCTGAAACTGAGCTGCAGCACGGTGGCCAAGACCATA
>NW_015558663.1:165071-180374 GCF_001515605.1 Sinocyclocheilus anshuiensis | reverse complement strand
GTAGCAGACATGATGTTATCAGACTCTGGCTTGGCAGACATGACGTGATCAGGCTTTGAATTTGTAGACATGACATGAGTAAACTTTGACTTAACTGGCATGATTTGAGCAGGTCCTGGAGTAGCAGACATGACGTTAGCAGGCTGTGGCTTGGCAGACATGATGTGAGGAGGCTTTGGCATAGCAGGCATGACATTAGCAGGCTGTGGTCTAGCAGACATGACGTTAGCAGGCATGACGTGAGCAGGCTGTGGCTTGGCAGGCAGGACGTGAGCAGACCTTTGGGAAGTGTCATGTTCCTTCTCCATGACACCAACAGTGTAAGCAGACCCACTCATCTGCAGAGCAAAGTCTATATACTGTTCTAGTGACCAGTGTGGGGTATTGCATGGCATTAAACGTGGCATGTCTTTACTTAAACCAAAACGAAAAATGTCTTTTAAGAAAGTATAATTGAAGTCTACCTGACAGTAAAGTTCACAAAAATCCGGAACATAATCCTCTATGGAGCGATTACCTTGACGGAGGCAAACTAGGCTATCTGCTGGGTTCATTTTGTGCTTGGTCGTGTATTCTGTAACGAATCAATCCACTGCAGGCGAGCGTAGTGAGAACACAAGTGCAGTTTTATTTACAGTGTGATCCAAACATCCAAACAATAATCCAAACAAGATACACAAACTTGACTTGACTTGACTTGACGAGGCATGAAAACATGAACATGAAACAAAACCCAAACACCAAACCCCACATTACAGTTTGTGCAGATGTTTTCTCATCTGTGATACATTGTGGAAACAAAACATTGTGCCTTTTTTGTTATGTACTAACAACAACAACAACAACAATTTTATTAAACAAGCCGATTGATTATTGTGTGACATTCTTTTCAATCAGATTTCTATTTTCCTTAGAAAAAATAGTGCAGTTACTGTATCATTTATTTAAAGTGCATATTTATATTGGTCTCAAAAATCATGCTTTCTGGTGTAAACGTGTTCAGTTTATCTGAAAGCAAATAACTCTCCCATAGAAAAACATTAAAAGAAGCAATGTATGAATGAGTGAATATATGTATGCATAATCTTTTCTGTTATATACTAACATAAAATTAAATTAAATTCATAAAACCGACAATAATTTAGCTGTCATTAAAGCTAGCTCGTATTTATTTATTTTGGTGGTGCATAACAGAAAAGATTATATTATAGTATAGTACTATAATATATAGCAAGTAAACTAAATTAAACAATGACTAAAGTAAAAAATCTACTTTAATATTATAGCTATTATAGCTATCATCTATATATTCTATATATATATATATATAATATTGATCAAAATGTTCATAATTCAAATGTTCACTATTATACAGTTATAAATCTATATCTATATATATATATATATAATATTGATCAAAATGTTCATAATTCAAATGTTCACTATTACGCTGATGCTACAGTTATATATAGTTCAGCATCCACACCCAATCTTTCTCTCTCTCAGTTACAGCTTGCTTTTAATATTGTTAAGCGTAACTTATTTGAACTAAAACTAGTTTTAAATGCTGATAAAACAAAATTCATGTTGTTTTCTAAATCAAAATCACTCCCTCATAATCGTCTTTCTATTACTACTTCCCAAGGTTTGGTGATTGAGTTTGTGTCTCAATATAGGTATCTCGGGATTTTAATTGATGACGCTCTCTCTTTTGGCCCTCATGTTCAGCAGCTGGTGAAAAGATTGAAATTGAGATTGGGTTTCTATTTTAGAATTAAATCCTGCCTTTCCTTTGAGGCTAAAAAGAGGCTTGTTGCCACCAATTTTATGTCTGTACTGGACTATGGTGATGTTATATATATATGCATGCATCTTCTCAGTGTTTACATGCTTTAGACACTGTTTATCATGGTGCACTGAGGTTTATAACAAATCTTAAAACCCTCACTCATCATTGTGTGTAGTATGCTCGGGTTGGATGGTCTGCTTTTTCCATCCATAGACTAAAACACTGGCATGTTTTTATTTATAAATCTATCCTGGGTCTACTTCCTTCATGTCTTCATACCTACATTTGTAAAAAAACATGTTGGTAGCTGTAGCCTTCGGTCCCAGGAATTTTTCTTACTGTCTGTTCCAGTGGAACGTATTGAATTGGGGAAAAAGGCTAATTAAGTTGCAGCTTAGGGAGCTGGTTTCATTGGACATTTTTAAAGTAATTTCAAACGATTTAGAGACGGAAGCATCGGGCTGTAGATGTTTTGACTAGTTAGCTATTGATATCCTTTTTTCATTGTATATTTTATTTTTTTTTAAATTTGATTTAACTTGCTTGTGTGTATATTTATGGATGGATGGATGGATGCTATCTGTTAAACCCACAAGAGCTGTGTTGCTGTCAATCTTGTCCAGGACGCTCTTGTAAAAGAGATTTTTAATATAAATGCTTCTTTTCCTGGTAAAATAAAGGTTATAATGATAAAAACACCTAAACTTATGTCACTTTACTGCACGTCGTCTATTCTCTCTTTTAAAAAAAATGTTATAAACGTGTTTTTCTAAACATGTACTATGATAATATATGTACCATTTCTTTGAAATGTAACCATGATAATACTGTTTTTTGCACATATACCAGGTTTATGAGTAATTTATGATACCACCTCAATGCTTTTCTCTCTCGCTCGCTCTCACACACACACACACACACACACACACACACACACACACACACACACACACACACACACACACACACACACACACACACACACACACACACACACACACACACACACACACACACACACACACACACACACACACACTCACACACACACACACACACACACACACACACACACACACACACACACACACACACACACACACTCCCTCAATTCCTTATTCTGTATTTCATTATATCCATCCAATCAAATCTGTCATGATATTTATATTCAGTATTGTTTCAGTCTCGTTGTTTTGTAGATCTGTTCATCATAATTGCTTATCCAGACTCAACACAATGACGATTCAATCCCTTTTCTGCATTACAAGTGACAGTCATCCATCTAATTCTTTCTTTTTTTTCGGACCCACTTTATATTAAGTGGCTTTAACAACTATGTACTTACATTTAAATTAATAAGTTGGTACAATGCATTTATTGTGTACATACATGTTTTTACATTGTACTTATATGTTAAAAATACCTGCATGTAATTACATCTGTAATTATTTTCTGTAATTACATTTATAATTACACTGTTGACCCATCCCTTACACCTTAACCCACCCTTAAACCAACCCATACCACCAAACCTGTCCCTAACCTTACCCGTATCACACCTCAATAGCAGCAAAAGTGTTTTGCAATACAATATGAACACAATAAGTACATTGTACTTATTTTTTGATGTAAAAAATACATAAAAAAATGTATTTTGTGGCTTACCCTCCTTGTGAAGGGTGTCAATGATTGTCTTCTGGACAACTGTCAGATCAGCAGTCTTCCCCATGATTGTGTAGCCTAGTGAACCAAACTGAGAGACCATTTTGAAGGCTCAGGAAACCTTTCCAGGTGTTTTGAGTTGATTAGCTGATTGGCATGTCACCATATTCTAATTTGTTAAGATAGTGAATTGGTGGGTTTTTGTTAAATGTGAGCCAAAATCATCACAATTAAAATAACCAAAGACTTAAACTACTTCAGTCTGTGTGCATTGAATTTATTTAATACACGAGTTTCACAATTTGAGTTGAATTACTGAAATAAATGAACTTTTCCACGACATTCTAATTTATTGAGATGCACCTGTACATAGTAGTTAAGGCCACTTAATATAAATTGGGACCTTTTTTTCTTCATTCATGTCTAACTTGACGTGTGCTGGAACGCTCATTTACAGTTTTGTAAATAAAGGAGGTGAGAGCTGTGCCAATAATTTCTCAAAGTATCCTTTCAAAGCCTCTCACAGCAAAAATAAGATGCTTCTCATGGTAAAGGTTGCATAGATCACTGCAGCGCAATCTATTCAGCAGGTTTAGTGATGAACAAGTAGAAGACCCTCACCTTCAGTTCTCAGGCTGACAGGCTGACCTTTGACCTTCTGCAATTGTGAAACACAGAGAGGAAGAGGAATGCCATCTGTTTCCATACCAACCAATGCTGCATTTTCAGTAGCTCTGTTCCAAAACCTAGCGAGTCGCCTATGTAGACAGCATTTAAAGGTGCACACCAGTCTGTTTCGCAAGGCTGGGGACTGCCTTATAAGATTTTTTTTTTTTTTGGCCAAAACCAATATACCAGTAAGACATATCCCATATTCTTTTTTTAATATATAATTTTTTATTCTAAGGCAGTAAAATGCATATTTCATAATTCATTGCAGTGAAATAGTGGATAAAGTGACACACATGTTGATTGCAACATTTCTGAAAAAAATGAATTTTTACACAATCTGTAATCAATTCTGTGATTTTTTTTATTTATATGTAGTTTTACATTTTTTGTATAATCTTTTTCTTTTGAACAACCACTACTACTATACCAAATAATCAAATCATTCTGTTTTTATATAATATAATTTTCTAATGTGATGTTATACAATAAATTCTATAATAAAAATAAAAATGTTATATAATACAATTTCTAATGTTAGTGGGCCGACTATTAGCTCTGTTCGAAAACACACACACACACACACACACACACACACACACACACACACACACACACACACACACACACACACACACACAGGCATATATGTGTGTGTGTGTGTGTGTGTGAACAGAGCCAATATTTTGATTTTTATTATATAATTTATTATATAACGTCACATTAGAAAATAATATTATATGACAAGAGAATGATTTGATTGGTAGTAGTTTGACTATAAGACAATATTTTGAAAAAAAAAAAAAATGTTGCAAACATCAATGACAGGCATTTGGCAAAGTTTCATATAGGCGCCATCATCTGAGTCGCCTTATCAAAATGGCATTGTGTCCCTACAGTACACGGCTTGCAAATTTAGAATCATTTTCTGAAAAAGATGTCTGACATTACAGCTACACGTGGATGCAGAGACGGAAACTGTAATGGTGAGAGAAGGAAAAAAGAAAAAAAAAAGTTGACGTGTCTTTGTGGTTTAGTGGTTGGAAAGCAGTAATATGTTTCATCACTTATCCAATTACATGTGCTAGAGGAAACTAATCTGAGACTCTATTAAAACAAGAGACCTGGCGGCGCGAGGTTAAACAATAGCAAATGACATTACCCTCATGTTGCTTAGCTAGAAGACCCTGCCATGT
The DNA here is from genome assembly GCF_001515605.1 of Sinocyclocheilus anshuiensis. NCBI lineage: Eukaryota > Metazoa > Chordata > Actinopteri > Cypriniformes > Cyprinidae > Sinocyclocheilus > Sinocyclocheilus anshuiensis. The sequence continues at coordinate 175,058 of NW_015558663.1, read as the reverse complement.
TCGTGCCCGTTCATATCTATTGAGAAATTACCAGGCCACAACAAGTTTTTTTTTTTTTTTTTTTGGAGAAAATTGAGAGAAGTTTTTTATTTATTTGGTTTTATTGACTACACAATCAAAAACACCAAGTTGACTATATTTTACAGTTCATTTATTAGCTGCTGCCTGTATATCTAACTTTACATGAAATACTGATTAATTAATTATTTTAAAAGACTCATATATTTCATTGAAGGCCAATAATTACAAACAGTGGGCAATATAAATTTTAAGGTGCTTGGTATTTATTTATTTATAATATAATTCTAACAATATTTGAATATACTGTACAAAGTATTAATCTACGGTTTGGTAAATAAAATACATTCTTGTTAATTAAAATATTAATTTTCATTAGAAATTCTAAGGTAATTTTTCCTTTTAGTTTTGAAAACTTGTTCTTGTTTTTAGTGAAATTGCATATATTGGTTTTGGTAAATTAATTCACAGTTAATCTAATTTTATTGTAGCATTTTTATGTTATTTTAATATATATTTTTTATTTTATTTTATTTTACTTTACTTTAAATTACGAAATCTTTTGCAGTACACAATTGAATTTCGACCATTAAGCATAGTACAGACAACATATTTAAATAAATCAAAATCAGAAAAAGAAGTTGTTTTTGCAGTTTAGTTTCAATTGTTGTTCTTTTTGCACTGAGCTTTTGAAGTACTGCATATTTTCAAAGAAAAGCACCTCTTTTATCTCACAAAAAGAAAGACATCTAACAGTGGACCTGTTAGATGTCTGTTATATCATACAGAAACATCCATTTGAGGTTAAAAAGTACATTGTATGTTTCAGACAGAAGTTATTAATGACCCCTTTTCTCAACCTTCTGCTGCCTTTTACTTTTCCCGGCTCACTGAACTTTCCCTGGTTAAGAGCTTCAACTCCAAACTTGTTCATTTTCGTTCGGTAAGTTTCCCTGAATATGCAATGACTTCTAATCTCTTTATCCTTCTGTCTCCTGGAAAAAGCCCCTTACCTGAGTCAGATAATAACTGGCCTCAGCTTACTTCCACTCTCTCAGACACTTTCTTCCCTTTTTGACTACTTGAGATTCTACACTTTCCTATCATTGGCTTCACAGATATGCATATCTTCTTTTAGACGCTCTCTCTGGTTGCTCCAGACATTTTATGGTTATCCGTTGTTATTTGGGTTGATTGAAGGGCGAAATCTTCTTTGCCCTTTGCTGCATGGCTTAAAGTTGAAGTGTCATTTTTCGATGTTAAAATATTTTCTTCTGCCACAGTTTAATATGTTGAGACATCTAGAAGTCATTATAGGTTGGTTTTGTGAAAGCATTGCCTTCTGTGTTTTATGAGGCCTAGAGAACAACACTGACTCAACCAATGGCGTGAGTTTGGGGCGGGGCTATCCATTTGGCTGACCAATGGCAGGCGGGCGAAAGTGTGTTAGAAACCTGTTTGAAAACAATTGTTAATGATGCAGAAATTAGATCCTATCTCTAAACGTAAGATAAATTTATGATTTTAGGCTTTACTTAACAGTATTGAGTGTAAATGTACTGAAACAGCTGTCAAAAGTGCATTTGTCATTATGCGGAGAACTCTTGATTTTAGTGAAACATTCATTCTTCTCATGAAACATATTTAGGCATATTTTTCTTTTATTTTTGCTAAGCACATTCAAAAGTGTCACAAAGTCTGAGAGAAAAGAAAGCCGTGCTAGCAAAGCCTCTTATTCATGGTGAAACATGGACCTGTTGGTTCCACAGGGAGCCTTCGTTTTGAGCTCTATACTTACATCCCTCAGAGACTGAAAAGTTTTGAATAAATTAAAAGTTTTTCTAGGTCTATGTAATGATTTCTTGACAAAACCTGTGGAGACATTGAAAGAAAGTCATTTACAAGCACCATTATAGAACTTTACCAGGTTCACATCCATTGCAGTGCGTGCATTTGCTTGCTCTTAGACCATGCCGGCCTCTGTGGACATACAAACTACTGCATGTTCTGTGTAACTTTAGCTCATTGAACTACAATTTTGAGAGCAAAATTGAACTTTAATTTTGGTGATAAATATTGCTTGCTGAATATACAGTATATACAAGCAGTAAAACTAAGTACGTACATACACATTTTACCTCTTTTTAATATATATTTTATTATATATAGATTAAATATTTAAAATATAAATATTATATTTGTGCATCAAAGAAAAATAATACAACATGACCCCTGTAAATATTGCTTGCTGACAATTTTGTTTTACATTTTACTGCATTTTTTTAATCAAGGCCTTGTTAAATAAATATAATTTAGATCAGTTAAAATATAGATTTAAAAAAATAAAATAAAACTATAAATATCTTAAGTGGATGTCAAAGAAAAATTATGTAATATGACCCCTGTAAATAATGTTTGCTTTTTTGTTGTTTATCTTATTGCATGTTTTTTTTTGAAAATATGAATATAAATATTATTTTACATCAGTTAAAATATAGATTTTTTTTTAAAGCAATATTTAAAATATAAATATCATTAGTGGGTGGCAAAGAAAAATAATGTGATATGACCACCGTAAATACAGAAGGCTTCTTCAATTTTGATGTGATTTGTTTACATAAAAAATATTTTTTTTTGTGTCTATCATTCTTAACCTGTGATTTCAAGTTGTTAAATAAATATAATTTAGATCAGTTAAAATATAGATTTAAAAAAATAAAATAAAACTATAAATATCTTAAGTGGATGTCAAAGAAAAATTATGTAATATGACCCCTGTAAATAATGTTTGCTTTTTTGTTGTTTATCTTATTGCATGTTTTTTTTTGAAAATATGAATATAAATATTATTTTACATCAGTTAAAATATAGATTTTTTTTTAAAGCAATATTTAAAATATAAATATCATTAGTGGGTGGCAAAGAAAAAGAATGTGATATGACCACCGTAAATACAGAAGGCTTCTTCAATTTTGATGTGATTTGTTTACATAAAAAATATTTTTTTTTGTGCCTATCATTCTTAACCTGTGATTTCAAGTATGCATAAAACATTTTACTCACATTTCTGGTTTGCAGTATATCAGCAGGGTCCAAAATCAACAGTTGGCAGTGCACAGAAAAACTCTTGTAATGCCTTAAATGTCCAAAATTCGAATTAAATTATGTCCTTAAACTTTTTCAATAAATGAAGAGACTGATCCAGCAGATTTTGACTATTCTGAAGATGGGACAATGTGATTCGGTGTTTGTATGTCATAATGTTGGCAGTGCCGCACTCATGATGCGTGACTCAGCAATGGCCCATTGATAACACTTAGTCAGAGTGTGTAATGAGGATGACTAGCCTGTTTTTGGCCCATCCTGGACTACTCCAGTTTTTCACTACTTCCAGTTTGAAAAGCATTTCAGACAGAAGTCCAGATTATGTTTTACTCACCTCATAACCCCTCACATCAGTTACAGCTCTCACCGCTAGCCATCGTCTATATTGATGAGCATCCATCATGCTAACAACAGCATTTAATGTCTCACTGGACAAAGCAGGAGGATGGAGCTCCTTTCATCGCGATGGTCGCACATATTTTGGAGCTGAAAGAAGAGGTTGATTTACTACCTTTGGTAGACAGTCTAAGGTCAGACTTACAGCCTGCCATTCAGTGTGTGTGTGTGCTGTTCTCGATAAAGCTGCTTGTGATTGCTTTCTTCATCTGTGAAAAAGGCAATATTTTTCTTCATCAGGAATCTCAGAAAAACCACGTGTACACAAGTATGTTATGTCTTACTTTGTCTTCCAAACGAGAGTCCAAACAGCTGATAAAAACATCACAATAATCCACAAGTAGTCCACACCACTCCAGTCCATCAGTGAATGTCTTGTGAAGTGAACAGCTGCATGTTTTTAAGAAACAAATTAAGATGTTTTAACTTTAAACCAACACTTCTGGCCAAAATACAAGTCGATTATAAAAGATGAAACAGTCCATCCCCTGTTGTCCACATATTTGTTTAGAACTGTTTCTGCTTGTAAACAGTGTTGGATCTGTGTATATTTCTCTTCTGATTCAGACGAGACTACATTTTCATTGGAGAAAGCAATATTATAGACTGGTTTGAAGTTAAAAATGTCATAATGATGGATTTGTGTCTTACAAATACATAGGTTTTCGCTTTACAAGACATTTATTGATGGACTGCAGTGGTGTGGATTACTTGTGGATTATTGTGATGTTTTTATCAGCTGTTTGGACTCTCATTCTGACGGCACCCATTCGATGCAGAGGATCCATTGGTGAGCAAGTGATGCAATTCTACATTTCTCCAAATCTGTTCTGATGAAAAAAACAAACTCATCTACATCTTGAATGGCCTGAGGGTGAGTAAATGTTCAGCACATTTTGATTTCTGGGTGAACTATTCCGTTAAAAAGAATTGACAATTGTTCCACCAAGTAACAGTAAAAGTTAATCAACCTAACTGTATTGAAATTAAACTGCATTGAAATTCAAATCATGATGGATAGATAGATAGACAGACAGACAGATAGACAGATAGATAGATAGATAGATATTTTGTGACATTTTGTATGAATATGGAACCAACATGAGGGTGAGCAAGTTTGGTGAATTGAGGCTGAGTGAATTTGGCTAAACCTTTACTGCAAAATTTAATAGTATTATTTTATATCTGTTGTTTCATTTAAGTAGCAGAAATGCATGGTTTTTATATAAAAATATAGCTATAACCATAATATATAACCAGTAAATAATGCATTAAGAATGATAATAATGAAACTTGTTTGTTTGTTCAGTGACTGTCAGTTTTGGCATTCTGTGTTTTAGTCCCTGTAGTAATCACAAACAGAACACAATAATTCATCTGAACACAGTGTGTATGGGAGCTGAATGATTGAGTCCAGGATTATAAATGAAGTGTGATTCCCAAGAAACACAGTCGGTCTCAGCATCGGTCACGTGGTCTGTTGTGCTGAGGAGCTTTAGTGTTCTGTCATTAACTCGCCTCATCTTTCTCACAGAGTATCTGAGAGCTCCTGCGAGAAATAACACATTAGAAGCAAATTACTGTTAACATGTTATATCTTCGAACACATATACAGAACATAAAGCACTAAAATGACTCCTTCTGAGACTGGAATGTTTCATATCTATAAAAACACAGCACAAAACAAAGATATCATTTATTTTAAAGCTGTATAAGCAGTGAGTTGTATTTTCCCAAAGCACACATAATCCATCAGTCATAATATGCTGTATATGAAACTATGAGTTATAATGAATACATAAGGGAGCTATGATCACAACACTGCAAATATTACACTTACAGTATGTAACTTCATATGTTCAAAAGCTTCGAATGGGCAGGGAGCATTTGAAAAATGCTATAAACATAAAAAAATATTGAGAACAGAAAAATATATATGTTTTTCAGAGTAGATGCGCACACATAGTTAATTTGGCATTAAGGAGCTATTTAAATAATTTAGATTATCATAGCTGTTCAAAAACATTTTATTTTATTCATTATTATTCAGTTTACTATTATTTATTATAATAATACAAATGTTCTCGTAAAATGTTTACGTAATAAACCAAATCTATAATATAAGATAAAACATATTGTGTGTGTGTGTCAGTTTTAGTTAATTTGGCATTAAAGAGGTATTAAATTTTTTTTTTTTACATTATCACAGCTGTTCAAAAACATATTTTGTTTCCATCCTTCAATGAGCACATAAAAGCACATAAAAACTAGATTAATCCTATTAATTCCAAGCACAATAATAATTAATTTATTACATCTCCCATGTGTAATTCAAACATTCGTCATCTTTGCATGTATTTGAGTCACTGGATTTCTATGTAATAGTTTGTTTTACTCTGAATCATGCAATCCTTTCAATTGCAATGCCAATTTATGCAACAACAAGAGTGTGTGAAGAGCGTCTTGTACTCATTACTATGTGATTGAAGACAGTGCGGTTGAGCTAATGGTGTATCTAACCTTCAGCTTTATGCATGGGGCTTTACTCTCGCTGCTTTTATTGACATAAGCCAAACACCTCTGTGTTTCAGTCCAGATACATGTGCCAATGCTGATTTGTTGAGGTGCAACCGTGGCCTTGATTTCTGCCAGTGGTGCATTGGAAGCCTGTCAGTACATGAGTGGGCGGCCAAACCAAAGGTCCAATAAACCATTAACATGTGCTCGTCAGTCAAATCACAGAGCGGGGAAATATATGGAAATGAATGCAACGGAGCGGCCATCAATCACTGCAGTCCTGCAAACGTGGCTCACGCTGCTGCTGTTCACTGCATCCTCTCAGTGTGCTTTGTGTTGGTTGGGCTTTGCTGTGCTATCAGACTTTTAGCAATTTATGGGTTCAGACTCCCAGGTAAGCTGATATGGAAAAAAAATTGGGATGTTTGGTAAAACTTTGAGATATAGTTAGTTACAGTACTAACTTAACTATATTTTCAAACACTGTGACAGTATCTACAAACAAACAACTTTATCCAACAAGTAGTGCTGCATTGCTGTTTTACATGCTGTTTAATAATTTGGGGTCAGTACATTTTTTTTTTATATATTTGAGAAAAAAAATCTGTTATTCTCACCAAGGCTGCATTTAATTGATTTAAAATACAGTAAATGCCACTACTGTTCATGATTTTCAGGCTCATTTTTTTTTATGCTCTTATTCAGCAAGGATGCAATAAAGTGATCAAAAGTGACAGTAAAGACAGTATAATGTTACAATTTGTATTTAAACAAAATGCTGTTCTTTTAAACTTTCTCTTCATCAAAGAATCCTGTAAAATGTTTTCAACAATGATAAAATAAATGTTGGCTTCAAATCAGCATATTAGAATGATTTCTGAAGGTGACACTGAAGACTGGAGTAATGATGCTGAAAATTCAGCTTTGCATCGCAGGAATAAATTACATTTTAAAATCTATTCAAATAGAAAAGTTATTTTAAATTGTAATAATATTTCAAATCATTACAGTTTTTGATGAAATAAATGTGTGACCCTGGACCACAAAACCAGTCTTAAGTCGCTGGGGTATATTTGTAGCAATAGCCAAAAATACATTGTATGGGTCAAAATTATTGATTTTTCTTTTATGCCAAAAATCATTAGGATATTAAGTAAAGATCATGTTCCATGAAGATATTTTGTAAATTTCCTACTGTAAATATATTAAAACTTAATTTTTGATTAGTAATATGCATTGCTAAGAACTTAATTTGGACAACTTTAAAGGTGATTTTCTCAATATTTTCCAGATTTCCAGATTCTAGATTTTCAAATGTTTGCCAAATGTTGTCCTATCATAACAAACCATACATCAATGGAAAGCTTATTTATTCAGCTTTCAGATGATGTATAAATCTCAATTTTGAAAAATTGACCCTTATGACTGGTTTTGTGGTCCAGGGTCACATATAGCTTTGGTGAGCATAAGATTTTTTTTCTAGGTTATTTTGTTATCTTTAGTGAAAATGTACATCTTTTAAGCTTAAATTTTTTTAATATAAAAACTAAATTTTTTTAAAATAAATGTTAAAGTAGATTAAAACAATTTTATTGCTGTTCAGTTCTGGGAGACCCTTGTTTTATTTTATTTTATTTTATTTTATTTTATTTTATTATCAGCTAATTATATTAGTGTGCTTACATGATATGGCCCAAAAATTAGTTAACTACTTTTTCAAAAGTAGTAACTTGATTGTACTTGAGTTACTTTAAATTATGAGAAGCTTGTAGCTCAGCAAGGTACGGTTTCAAATGGCGCTTTTCCACTGCGTGGTACGACTCGGCTCGGCACGGCTCAGTACGGTACGGCACGGTTCGGCTCGGCACGGTTTGCGTTTCCACTGCAGTTCAGTACCGCTTTACAGTGGGCGGGATTACTCACATGCCGTTATAGTTGCGCCGCCTCTACTATCACGACTCCTAACGATTCTCTCCGGCCAATCCGTGATCAGCAGAGTTTACACGTCACGTTTTGGTAACGGTACGGTTCACTTGGAACCTCAACCGAAGTGGTACTAAAAAAAGTACCAGGTACCAGGTACTGTACCCAGTGGAAAACCCCCCAAAAGTGAACCGTACCGAGTCGTACCGTGCCGTACCATGCAGTGGAAAAGCGCCAAAAGTATCTTCCCCAGCACTGGATATCCATATATTTCCTTTTACATTTATACTTCAGAGGAAGCATTAAAATAAGTTATCCTGCTACTAGATTAATTATGAAATGGAGGAGCTTGTTGTGTTTATACGGCGGTAAGGGAACCCCGTAGCTTCTGTCGCTGTGTCTTTAAGTCATCTAACATGGGCTTGAACTCATTCATCCCTCTTCCAAAGCAGCATGGGCTCCCTTTCTCCTGCGTGTGGCTCTCAAACACATACACTCACAGTCAGATTACAGCTCCAGTCCCCGTCTGTAGTTCCCTTCTCACCCTGAACTCTTATTAGCTTGACAGCGGTTCATTATCTCTCTCAACAGGAGATGCAGTCGCATGCCGTTCTGCCGTCTTGATGTGTCTGCGCACCTCATCTACTGAAGAGAGTCGACTGTCCGCAGCAAGTCATACGGGACAATGACAGACATTTCACGTGCACCTGTGGAGACCGCGAGCGTCTCGAAGTATGTAACTTTTGCAATGTTAAAATGCTTTTTAAGGCAGCCAGTTGTAGGATGATTTCTTGAAGAGTAAGGTTGGGAATTGAGAAGTAGTTTTTTTTATTATTATTATATATCATGTTGAAAGGCTGTGACTGAATAACTCAATAACCCCAATTTACTGAGCATCCTCACACCAAACCAAACGCAGTGGCCTATTGAATCAAACACATCATTTATTAAGGACATTAAAAGTTTCACTGTGTAGACATAACCATCATATCATTATGAAGTTTCTCTAACAAAATATAATTTAGTGAAACAAGTTGCTTTTGAAGACAGGACATAAATCAGGGCAGTGTATTTGTTTCGTTTTTCTTTTAGTTTAAGTGTAAATCTGTCAAAGTCACTGAACAGTTTTTCAATTATATTCATAAAAGTGGTTTGTGCACTTATCATGACCTCTCTCAATTACTCTTTCTTTCTCTATTCTTTTTCTGTCAGTCCTCCTTAATAACGTACAACTCAAACACTCTATCACAACTTCCAGCTTTTCAGTAAAATGAACTGAAATGGTTTGAGACGTTAAACATTTTGTCCTTTGTTTCTCAAAAAAGAAAAGCTATATATATATATATATGTGTGTGTGTGTGTTATACTTTTTAAATAAATTGTTATTATAGATTTTTATTTTTAGTCCATCACATCATTATTATTATATTTATGATTATAATAATTACTAATAGTATTTTTAGTAGTATTTAATGCTTCTATAATAAAATACTTTAAAAATAATAAAATATACAAATATTAAAATATGTATAAAATGTATATTTTAATGTTTTAATTTTTAAATGAATTTAAATTTAAATTAAATTCATAATTTTAAATAAATATATGAAATATATAGAATGTATATTTTGATAATATATTTATATATATATATATATTATATAATCCTTTTTACTGTAATATTTTAAATATATTTTTGCAGTTAATACATTTTTTTATGATATTCAGTTCTGTTAATGTTTCTATAATAAAATTATTTACAGTATTTATTTTTATTATTGCTAATTTTAGATAGATAGATAGATAGATAGATAAGATATGATATGATATGATATGATATGATATGATATACAGATGTTGATGAACCTGTAAAAAATTTGTGAAGGGAGGAGATTGTTGGGGCAAAAAATTGACATATTTCAGTGTGATTGATATAAAGGGGTCATATGATGTATGCGCTGGACACATCTGAATATTTGGGTTGAAGTGTTCTGGAACAGTGTTGTAAATAAAACTTAACCACTGATT
>NW_015558663.1:160808-164233 GCF_001515605.1 Sinocyclocheilus anshuiensis | reverse complement strand
AAGTTGATGTATTTCCTCAGCGACCAGCACAGATCAGCTCCAGGCATGACGAAGCGATATCGTCCTCTTTTGGAAGACCAAACAAAGTAGTTTCGCTTTCACAACGAATCACACAGCGCATTCACAACATGGCGGCGGCGGCAACAACAATACTACAGTGAGAATAATAGTTACACCTTCTTTCTTTGCGTGAACATTTGGGCGGCGTTATGCAAATCTTCCCACATCGTGATGTAGACATGTGGGGGCGTGTTAGAACGAGCCGTTTTAGGTAGGTGTGGTTGACTCTTAACTTTTATAAAGAATATCTCTTTGGATTTGAGACTTTAGTCTTTGCAACTTTACAGATCTTCTTTATGCACCAAGAGCTTGTAACACTTCAAGAGAAAGAAAAAATTGAAATCGCATCATATGACCCCTTTAATATTTAATATCACATTTCATATAAAACAGGCCCTGCAAGGAAGCCTAAAAAAATATTTAGATGCATGTTGAGAGTCCTGTGAGCAAAACATTTCAACTTTTCAACAATGAGAAACAAGACAAAGATATCCAATCAAATCGATTTGAGACCCATTTAGAGGAAGGATATGCATATATTTATATTTTCTCATTCATTCCTATCTCACCTTGAGCCAGCCCGAACAATCCAATATTTGATCTCGGCTTAGCTGGGAGATTTAATCCCGCAGAGTGATGAAAAAGGCTTTTTCACCAACTTGCATTTATGCAATTTTGCCTGCTAGCGCAATTCTATGGAAATGCATTTCCTCCATTCCCACAGCCTGGATTAGACTGCGAATATGTGAAAGAAGCCATTAATACCTCAAAGCAAACGTCACACCCCAGTGTGAAGGGTTTCATCTGAAACGGTTTGGGTGGCTTTTATTTATTTATTTGTCTGTTTTTCACCCCAGAGTCTGTAGATGTGTGCTGAGCTTTACTTAGAGTCAACACGAAATCTAAATGTACTTTCTTATTGCATGTTCCTGCTCTTATTGTGCACATTTTATCTTTGTGATCTTTAATCAGAATGTAATAACTTGCTCTTGCTCTGCAGTGACTTTCCTTTTCCGCTGACTTCACTGGATAATGAGAACTGGCCTTGTGTGGTAAGAGGTAGGCCTCTTCGATCTTTATATGCTAAAATGGGCAACAAATAAAATATTTAATCCTAAAAAATCTGTCAGATGTCCCCCTCCATATTAAAAGCACTACGTTCAGGCCATGTGTTCAGCTCAAATGTGAAACTGGATGGCAAAAACATCATTGTAAACACAAAAATCACATACTTTTTAAAACATCTTTGTGACATTACAAGTAATGTGGGTCTTAAAAAGTCTTAATGTACCCTTCCACAAATTGAAAATTGTCTTAAATTCATAAAGATGTTGCATGCACTGTAAAAATGAATATCTTCCTCAGTATTTTTGTCTTGTTTTCCAATGCAAATGAACTAAACATCCTTGAATCAAGATACATTTACTTGAGATGCAAAATAAAGATATGAAGGCTTGTTTTTCGAGAAATTGAAGTTTGAGTTGGGTGTGTTTGTCTTAAAAAAAGAAAAAATATCTGAAATATATGACAGCTTGTTTTCCCTTTGAGTTAAGTTGATTTGACTGAGCAGATATTTGTCCTTTTTATCGTAAAATTCACTTAACTTTTCTATCTTGATTTGAGAATAGTTCTATTTTTTTCTTTCTGTAAAATGATAAATGATATATAAAATGATATATGAAAAGTCTTAATTTGCCCCAAATTAAAGCCTTAAAAGGTCTTAAACTTTGAGCAGAAAGTCTTAAATTCATAAAGTCATGGCATTAAATGTTGCATGCACTGTAAAAATGGATATCTTCCCCAGTATTTTTGTCTTGTTTTCAATACAAGTTATCTAAACATCCTTTAATAAAGCTACATTTTCTTAAGATGCAAAATTAAGTTATGAAGTTGTTTTTTTAAGTTGGTTTGAGTGAACAAATATTTGTCCCTTTTTATCATAAATTCACTTAATTTTGAAAAATTTCTCAAAAAACAAGACTTCTTTTTGCATCTTAATTTAAGAATAGTTAAGCTATTGTTTGTGTTTGTAAAATTAATAAAAAAAAATATGATTGGTTGTAATTTGTATGTTCAAACTTTGAAGCTTTCCCAATATAGCTCATTGTGTTTAGAGAACACATTTATCAATTTATTACTTTTTTTTTTTATTGGTCTTACAAAGGTCTTTAAAAAGTCTTAAATTTACTTTCATAAAACTTGCACAATCCCAGAGTAATTATTGTGTTACAAATAATTGTGTTAATTTGTTACAAAATGTGTGTGTGTGTGTGTGTGTGTGTGTGTGTGTGTGTAGGACAGTTTTTTGTGAGGAAAACAACTTAATATTCAGGAACATACTAAATAATGTCTTAATAAAAATCTATGAAATGCACAATAATGTTTTTTGAGGGTTAGGTTTAGGGGCAGAGGACAGACGAAATATCATATTCCCTGTATTAAACATTAAATGCCAATGGATATTTTCCATGTGTGAGTGACATGTATTGAACAAGAAATTGAGTTGGATTTACAAAAATGGTGCACCATTAAATATTACCATGATATAGTACTGAATAATCATGTACCGTACGGTATTAGCATTATTTAAATTTTTTTTTCAAGTGTGAATAACATTATAAAGCATAATTGTGTTTAAAATGGAAAGTGCATTAAATGCTACCTCACATATAAAAGCACATGCTAACTAATGCTGACAGAAACACTATTTTCATAATCCTAATTGGTTTGTTCAGCTCATGCTGTGTTCTTACAGTTTGCTATTATTGAGAATGTATGCTGATTTTAGTATGTTTTCTGACGTGCAACTGCATTTTGGAGGACAAAGAATATAGGCTCTTAACCGTTGACCTCTCTTGCTTCTTTTAACATTTAAATGACTCATTAGTCTTGGTAATTAATAAAGCAGTGTCATCTTAAGCTGTACGGCTAATGCTTGCTCAGCCTCTGATATATTGCCGTCTCATGGAATTCCCTGTTGTTAAACAAGCATAGGTAACAGAGACAAATGTTCAATCCACTGTAAATACACATTACAGTTAGTCCTCCAAATGACTCGCCATTGATCAAGTTTTGTGTGATGGAGCATAAACATACAGACAGTCGTGATTTCTCTCCTAAACTTGCTCAGTATGGCGTTCATTTATCTGACAGCGTCCTGGGGTTAGGCAGCGCTCGGATATTGACCAATTCAAGCCAGCGTACTGTTCTGTTCTTTTTCAGGTTATGAAGTCTCGCAGTAAGACTTGAGGTTGCCAAGACTTGAGGATCTTATTGATTTTGTGTAATGCAATCTTCTGGAACTCAACTTCTGGATTTTTGTTCACAAATTTGAATGGCTTCAGGAAAACATCCAATCTGGCCAA
>NW_015558663.1:153230-160761 GCF_001515605.1 Sinocyclocheilus anshuiensis | reverse complement strand
CTCTCTCTCTCCCTCCCTCCCTCTCTCTCTCTCTCTCTCTGAGTATTTGAATAAATCTTTGCACACGTTGGAATAAGAGGATTTGGCCTCTTCCCTATTCTGTTAATGAGCTGAGATACACACTTACGGATGGACATCACATTAAACAAACTCTGGATATCATTTCCACATTCGTCTTCATAAAGTCGAGCATTAAAAAATACACTGGGAGTGCTGCCTCTGCATTTAAATCCATGTGTTAAATCTGTCTTTTAAAGAGCACTGTTCCCTGAAGTACACTGCTGTGCAGCGGCGCAGATGACATTTGACAGATAATTGAGATCTTTGTTTCTCTCTCCTGGGAGTCATGTGTTTGCATCTCATCTGTAACAGGCAAAGAGACGTCTGTTGTGCAATGGTGCTGTGTTTTGAGATCCCTTAAGGGCCTTTTAGCTTTAAAATGACAAACAATTGTATGTAAAAATGCATACACAAAATGTGAGAAAATGATACTTAAGTTTGAAATGCATTTTCACATGACGTTGTATGTTTACATATTGTAGAAGTGCACTAATACAAACTATGTATATTTATGTGATTTTCTTTTGTGCTTCACTGACGAAAGAAAGTCATAGCGGTTTGAAACAACATGAGGTTGAGTGAATGACAATTATTCATTATTGATATTGATAATTATTATTTTGTTATTTTATTTTATTATTATTTGACATATTCAAAAAGATAGTGTCGTTAATGTAATGTTAATAAATATGCAGTTTAAAATCATGACGATTTTGAAAAGAACGAATCCAAATTATTCTTATCTGCAGTCTACTGATTAAACATTAAGATCAGTGTTGTTATTGTTAACTAAAATATTTAATATAAATAAAAAAGTTGAATAACATCAAATATAAATATAAAAAAACTCAATTTTCAGCATCATTACTCCAGTCTTCAGTGTCACATGATCCTTCAGAAATCATTCTAATATACTGATTTGCTGCTCAAGAAACATTTATTCTTATTATCAATGTTTAATAAAGTTCTTATTAAACAATGCAAATCAATGCATTTTTTTCTGGATTATTTTTTTTATAAATAGAAAGTTTTTCAAAAGATTCTAAAAGTCTTTACTTTAATTTTTGTTCAATTTAATGCCTCTTTGCTGAATAAAAGCATTAATTTCTTTATAAAAAATCTTTCGAATCCCAAACTTTTGAATGATATATGTCTAATATTGTCTATATTGTCCTGAATTTGATGCACAATTAATACAAGTGACCAAATACAGTCTTTCTTCAAGCTGAATGATGAACTGGGCAAAGCAAAGCAGAGTTCATGATGTACGTTTGCATGGAGAATCTTTCAACATCATGCACACGTTGCTTTCTTGAAGTTGTGCATTATTGAGATCATACATTCCAGGGTGATATAAGAAAAGAAACGGAGAGAAGATCTGGAACGCTGATCAAAGCTGAACTATACGATTCTCCCGCCTCATCTTGTCATGATCGCTCATGCTTTGCCCATCATCAACAACTCCAAAGAGGAAAAACTGCCCTTGACCGCGGTATTCTCTTTATATATTTGATGAATCTGAGGAGAAACAGTGCAAAGAATGATTACTCTTTAATGGGATTCTATTAAATAAAAGTCACTGAAGTTGATCGACAGCAATTTTCACTGCATGAGGAGAGTTCGCTGTTTTGAAACGGAGAATTTTAAATTCATTTATGCCTTAGAGTTTGACAGCTCTGAGAAAATTTAAACAGACTTTATAATAGCGCTTAAAACCTGGAGCGGATCTGGATACGGGAAGATTTATTTAGTCTTAATGTGCTTCTTTATCTCTCCCCTTCCACAGTCAATTAATCTTGGAGTTTGGGACAAGCAGTCTTTAGACGCTTAACCCTGGCCACTTCCTGTGTGAGGCAGATAGGACGTCTCTGAGAGAGGTGTCTTCGCCGGTGACACCGGTACCGTCGCATAATTATGCAATCCTACCACAACGCAAGACTCGCATGCCCCGGTGACGGCGAAGGGGCGGGAAATGCAAAACTTGACCTTTTCCAAACGAATCTCTGCACTCACAGGCAGGTCTAATATTATTGCCCAGGGAGCGATCATTAGATAAGTTCAGCCCTTAGAATAAGCCACAGTGAAGAGGGAGAACGCGAGACATTCCCAGGAGTCTCAAACCAGCATCATGGATGCAAGAGAGGGCTAGATAATATATGTATATGAATCTGTGTATGTGCAAAGGGGTGTTTGTGAAACAAAATAACGTGTAAAATATTCAGAGTAACACTATAATGTAGATTTTAGGCTTGTTTCAACTCTTCTAATCAGCCTTAAAGGGATAGTTTACTCAAAATGAAAATTCTGTCATGATTTACTCAAGCTGTTACACACACACACGCACACATACATACATACATATATATATATATATATATATATACACACACGCACACACACACTATGTAAGTCAATGGGCACTGGCAGCTGTTTGGTTACCAACATTCTTGGTTACTAACATTCTTCAAAATATCTTCTTTTGTGTTTGGCAGAAGAAAGAATCACATACAGGTTAGAAACAAAATGATAACAACATTTTCATTTTTGGGTGAACTGTCCCTTTAAAATGTGTAACTCTCAGAATGAATAATTTGGAATTATCAATTCCATATTATTAGATATTGAATCATCATGTGTTTTTTTGTTGTTGTTTTTTTGTAAAAAACATTACGATCAGCATTGCTATTGTTAACTAAAACTATTTTAAATAGTTGTTGTTAACAGAAATGAAGCTGAAATAAAATAAAATATAAATATTAGATGAAATCTAATATTCGAATTGAAATAAAATTGAAATTGAAGTGCTAAAATTACTAAACCTGAAATAAATTGAAGCTAAATAGAATATTAAAAAAAGATAAAAATGACTAAAATATAAACTAAAATTAAAATGAGCAAAACAAAACAAAAAATAAAAATAAAAGCTAAATCCAAATATTAATAAATACTATCATAGTATTTAATTATACTGAAATAAAACTTTTTTCTTTTCATTTGTAAATTAAGAAAATATGTATCACAAAATCAAGAATTTTTTATTTTTGCAAAGCTATGTTCATGTGTTTTCTGTGCGAGAGGGGTTTGTATTTGAGGGGATTGTATTTAACAATGGAAAATATGGTTTGTGGAAAAAAAAAAATACAAATCTTTGTTTTGTGAAGTACAGTGCTTCAACAAATTACAAAGGAAAAAAGACAATAAATAAGGTAAATAATATGTAATTTATACAATAAAGAGCTGAGCAGGACATATGGCTACCCATCAACTCTGGGGAGATTAAATGTTCTTTCATATTTTCTCACACATGCATTTTTAAATTTCTTGTCCTCTCCTTCTGTCTGTCTCTGTCTTTCTCTTTCTTTATTTCAGCTGCGTCGAGTGTTTTGGAGGAGTGGCCCCTGTTGAAACAATAATACATCCTCCACTGCTTCCACGAGCAGGAGGTGAGGGAATAAAGCACATGTTTCCGTTCCTTAGAGGTTCAACAAGATGTTCCTCGATCCCAGTTAGTGAGCTCAGAGCACCTGATGTCCTGCTTTCATTTTTTTACTCTGGCTTTCACAGATATGATGTGACAGATGCTTGGTCACTGCTGGAATGTGTGATTGGCCAGACAAACATGAGTCAAGCAATTACTGTCACTTTGGAGGATGAATTAAACACAGACGCATATGCATGAAGGTAGACGCACATGCACAAGCCACATCGAAGGTAGCTGCATAGACAGACGGGGAAATTCAAGGGTTTGAGTTTATTCTCAAGGACAGATGCTTAAGGACAAGGGAGCTTTCATGCAACTCATCTAAACAGGCCTCCTAGTAAAAAAAAAAAAAATCCCAGCTGTCCTTTATAGGGCGCATTTCATTTATGTGCTGAAATCGATATATGTGCACTTTTTTTTTTTGAGAATGATAAACATCAAAGGAGTTCATACATATATATTGCATGAAAACATACCCTCCTTTTCACTCCCACTCAAAAAACAAACAAACAAACAAACAAAAAAACCTTGTGATATATCATGAAAATTAATCACATTTTCCCTCAAAACAATTGAGTTTTAACCTTTTACATATTTTATTATATTGTATTTTACTTTATTTTTCTCAGTGGTGGTTCTCATCAGCTTTGTATTAAAATAAAATGGATGTGTGATAGAAATTATAAAGCATGAGTTAAGTCAATGTAATGCACTGCAACAATGTATATATATATATATATATATATATATATATATATATATATATAGTGTTATATTAATAGGAACTGTACTTAATTGCCATGCACATAATAGAAAAAAAAAATATATGGAAAAAATGAATGGTCTTAAAAGTAGCTTTAATTGTCTTTATGCAAAATATAAAATGGATGTGTGAAACAGGCCTAATATACCAATTTTTAAAGCATGAATGAAATGCATTTCATCACATATTACCATAATGCATAAATATTTAAAATATAAATTATATATTAGCATTATAGTAAAAACAATTGTGCTTAACTGTCATGAAAATAATAATAATAAAAAAAAAAGAAAAAATATGAAATGATCTTAAAAATAGCTTAAATTTTTTTTATGCAAAATATAAAATGAATGTTTGGAAACATGCATTGTAATAAATAATGCATACATATTTTACATTTAAATAATATCTATTTATTTTGCATTATAGTAATAAGGATTGTGCTTAGTTGAAAAATGAATGAAAAAAGTATTAATGGTCTTACAAATAGCTTTATTTTTCTTAATGCAAAATATGATTTCTTATTTCTGTGTTTGAGGAAGAAACATAACTGGGTATGTTCTCGACAGGTTTTATGAGTTCACACAAACAGTAATCTTTTCTAATCAGCCGTTGTAATTAAACATGCCCGTTTTTATTAAAAAGACAAATTAATCTTACTGGTCAAATCCGAAAATGAGAGGAAAATGTGACCAGTTAATTGGAAGTCCACAGCTTCATTCTGCAGGCTTCCCAACAGGCCGTTTTAAAATATCAACTCACAAAGCCGGAAATTAAGTTGTTCCTCTTAAATTCAATAAAGTTCAGCCAATGAGACACTTAGCAAATGAAAATACACTTTTAGTGGGGAGAAAATAGACTTATTTAACAGAAATTAAGGTAATGAAAAGATTAACTGGGTCCAATGCGACGTGAACTGATTTTAATACGTTTGTCAAAATGGGCCGCTTGATAACCCGCAGAGAATAAATGTTCCACAGTATCTCTAAAAGTGAATAAATCCATTCCAAGAACAATAGCTTGAACTGTGTTTGAAAGGCAATGGCTCTAAATGGGGCGTCTTTTAAAAGCAATGACTCCAAATGGAACATTTTCAAAATATACAGACATTCCTCTGAGGTACTGACCTCTGCGATGACCTCTCTTCATGCTGAAAGTCAAACTTTCTGAAAGCACAGCCATCATACGGGGAATGCCTGTGGGGTTAAAACCTAATTTAAAGCTATTGCAAAAGGATTTTGGGAGATTAATGTTTGAAAGTCACCATAAAGCAGTGTGCTGCCCCTAAATCCATCAGATGAAAGCACAGAACAAGTCGTCATGTCCAGAAAAGCACTAATATTGACTGTAGTCCAAACTCAGGTTTATAGAGTGTTTTTTATAGTATAATTAATGCTAAAAATGTGAGCCTGTGCTAAACCTATTGTGGGTTGTTTAATGTGATTCTTGATGGTTGCTAAGGTATTGTGGGTGGTTGCTAGGTGGTTGCTTACGGGTCCAGTTCAAAAGAGCAGTGTCAAACCGCTATGAGCAATAATATTATGTGACGATTTTTTTGCACCCTCAGATTCCAGATTTTCAAATAGTTGTATCTCAGCCAAATATTGTCCTATCCTAACAAACCATACATCAATGGAAAGTGTATTTATTCCACTTTCAGATGATGTATACATCTCAATTTCAAGAAATGGACCCTTATGACTGGTTTTGTGGTCCAGGGTCACATATGTTTGCCTATTAATAATCATGATTTAGTGCAGCACCGCTATTTACTGAATTCAAGTTGGCACGTTTCCTCAGCAGATCTTCTCTGAATTCATTTAGACATCAGTTTGATAGAACTGCCCATCTGGTAAAGATGTAATGCTATTTGCATATGATTTGCATATACATAATATTTGTGCGGTATGATGACTGATGTGCAATTGCTAGTTTGACAAAGTTGTATAACTGTGTGTGATATTATGTATAGAGATATATTAATTTTACTTAGTTGTGTATGTGAATAAATAAAAGCATTATAAATGAAGATAGTTAGATAGATAGCTCCACATTAGGATGAGATACAAAAGTCACTCTGACAGCCCGGTGCTGTGCTGAATTCTGCACCCTTGCCAGATTAGGCTACTACACCCCTCGTTGAAGTTCCCTACCTGATTGCCTAATCCTAAACCCACCCCCACACCTTCTCCTAAACCTAGACCGGCAGGACTCTTAAAACCTCCCTGTAGATCCATCAGTCCTGGACTCATCGATCACCAATCGATGCGATGAGCTGATCAAAGCTCAGGCCATCAAAACTAGTGCAATCTGCATGAGAGAACAAGACCCACAGACTCCTACCACAAGCTTGCACAACATATCCTCCCTGCTTTGCGTAATCCGTACGTTTCCGTAGCTAGCATGTGCAATTTTTCCGTCCTGTCCTTTCTGATTTAAGCTTGGATTTACGATCAAAGAGATAAATGACAAGCAAATGTGTAGTGTAAAATTCAGAGCCTTTGCAGACTCTTGGATGTGATTTTGGAAAGAGATGACAGGAAAAGCAGTCTGTGTGTGTGGCAGCCGGTCCCAGAACAGTGTCCGTAATCTTCAGTGAATGTTTAGCTGTGTGTGCATTTCTACTTTGTCTTTGGAAATGACGTTTGTTAGGATAACAATGCAGTTTTCCTCTGATACCTCCAAAGTACACCGCACCAATCCTATGGATAGTTGTATATAATAAGTGTTTTGTGTTCTCAATCTGTCACGAAGCTAATTCCTCTTTCAGCTATTTCTTTCACATCTCTTGACTGTTCCTTTGCCTGTTTTATTCAATTTAACTCAAAGCGGTGTATAGATTAAACATTTTTGTAAACCATTTAGAATGGGAGTGTCTGCTAAATATAAATATAGATTATGCCATGTTTATCAAGAAAACAATAGAGAGTAAAGGGACAGGAATGTCAAACTATCGACAGCAAAAGTTTATCTGTTTAAAAGCAGAAATAAGCAGTTTGTATTTTTATTGGGCTTACATTATTTCTAATTCTAGTTCTTATGCACATATTTTAATTCCTCCATACAAAAATGTTAGCTGTAAACTTGAAATGAAATGGTTCTTTTAGTGATTAGACTGAATAAACATCTGGCTATATATAATTACAGTTCTGTGGGTGGAATTTTGTAATTTAAGTTGAAGTTTTTGAACTGTGCATGCAGAAGTTACTGTGTTTACCAGATTTACA
>NW_015558663.1:149548-153196 GCF_001515605.1 Sinocyclocheilus anshuiensis | reverse complement strand
ATTATAATTTCTTATTTATTTTTGTAGTTTCATTTTATTCTGTTTATTGCTTATTTTTAGTTCTTATTTTATTTTAGTTTTTATTGATTTTATAATTTCCATTTATCTTAAGTAAATCAAAATTGTTTAATCACAGATTTATGAAATCTCAGTTTGAAATGATATTGTAATAACGTATGATTGATACTTATATAATCTATAAGTGTAGTTTCAAATAATGTATTTAATATTTTTAGTATGAAATAACAACTTGTGATCATACACACAACATATGGGCTATTTCTAGAAACATTTGAAAACATTAAAAAAAACATTAAATTTGAGGTGCAGAGACTTAGAATATTTCTTGTTAATTTTGTAATATTTATTTTCAATTATATTTAAAACCTGAATTCTATACCTGTATATGTTATATATATCACTTTTTTTTTTTTTTTGTAGATATTCAAGTTGAAGCTATTGTGTTTCAATGAAGCTGTATGGTATAACTCATCATTGTGGTGATCCGTTCCTTTCCATGCATCATTCCCTTTCTGTATCGCGTCGGCATCACGTGACAACAGCTGTTGCTTCCAAAAGATTCGTAATTACATGTAAGTGCTTTTTGCCTTTCATCAATAGCTGTAATTACAGGGAGAGCAGCACCGGGCGTCTCTGCACACTTATGGTTTTCCCCCCTTTCATTTTGTCGCTTCTTGTGATGCTTGATGAAAACCTGGAATGAATTGCCATTGAATTAAGTCAAAATTACAGCGACTCACTGTTTATGGAACATCATCCGCTCCGAAGCCAGAAACCTGCTAGTGATCACAGCTGTTTAAAAACTCTTAGATCAGAAGAAGTGAAGGTTTCCTCAAAGTGGAAGTTGAAGGCTGGCGTATTTTAATGCATACATGCACACCTGCTGAGATAACAGCTGTTTTGATTGACGCATGATCCACTCCGTTCACCAACTTACTGCCTACACGTCGGCCTTCATTTGCTCTTTTCATTCCTCTGTACGTCCACTAACTTCTCCCACATATCGATGTTGACAAGCCATGGTTGAGGGCACGCTTCACCACATTTACTCCTGGTATTTCAGTAATATGCAGCGTGAAAAGAATGTGTAAACAGGGTTATAAATACAAATATAAACTTGAACATATATACATCATTATAAAAAATGCATTTTACAGTGAACACAGTAGTCATGTGACGCACCATTCCCGCATCTGCGTCCGCTCCCGCTCTCACCTCATGTTTGCTGCTGACTGCAAATTATCATAATTGATGGACAACTATGCCCGGAAAAAAAATAAATAAAATAAAACATCAGCAGTCTGGCACCGAGAAAATAAAAAGTAAAGCCCAAGATGGAGCACGTGCATCCCTTTCAGGTACGTTCATAATCCTGTAAAACATATTTGGCTGTTGACATAACGTTTATTAACGTTAATTAATGTTTTAATTATCATATAATGAGCTCATAGATGACTTCGCCTCCAGAAAGAGCAGGAGTGTGCCTTTGTAAATTTTGAAATTTGGAATCCTCCAGCAGATGACGTATATCAGTGTTGATTTTCAGAATGTCTATTTACACTAAGTGCAAATAGCCCGCCTTGTTGGCAGAAGCTATTAACACTAACTCCGCCCACCTACATGTCAACTGTAGTCAACACTACACAATCAGTACCGCGGCTCCCTATAGTACGCAGTTCAGAATCCTATGAAGGCAACCAACAGCTCCAGTGGTGTAGATGGTAAAGCATATGCCGTGGTCGTTTTGACGCGATCGACCCGAGTTTGAATCCACTTTTTGCCGAACTTTTTTTTCTCCCTTTTCAAATCTCATATCGCATCGGAAAGTAATTTATTTTCAATAAAAACGAAGGCAATAATCGAAAAGTTGAAAATAAAGTATCGGGTAGGGTTAGGGTAGGTGTAGGGAGGGCTTTATTGTCCCAATAAGGTGGCATCCATTTTTTTTATTTGAATTAAAATTTTAATTTACACTCAATACATTATTATTGCATACTGTTTTATAATTTACTACAATACTGAGATGCAGATAATTGCCACTATTTGCAATAAGTAGTATAAAGAGCAGAAAATCCTGCTATTTTATCATAGTGTAAATGGAATCTATAGCTATTTGCACTTAGCTGCTGCCGTTGATTTTTGGTTCATTTTATCATTGTTTATTTTGATAATATTTAATATTTTATTTTTTTTAATTTAATGTGTGTAATTTTAGTTTGTACTTTTTATTGCTGTAGAGCTACAATTGTAATTTGTAAATAATACAATTTAATTACAATTTATTTATTTATTTACTTTTATGTTTTAGTAAAGTTCTACTTTGACCCCTATAGTAGGATTTTTATTTTTATTTTTTTATTATTATAATTTTTTCCCCATTTGGCCAGCAGCAGCCCTGCACACAATGATCACTCTTTATCATGAATTCCTGCAGCTGCTTCAGAGTTGCTGTCGGCCTCTTTTGGTCGCCTCTCTGGGTTTCCTCCTGGCTCTTTCATCCTGTTTGGAGCGACGTCCTGATCCAGCTCTGCTTAAGCTTTACTTGGATTAGTAAATCTAAAACAAAGTTAAAACTAAAACCATAATAAACATTTTTGTTACTTGAAATAACTGTTAACTGATCAAACGTTTAACTGATTTTAATTTCATGTAGTTTTCACGGCAACATTTCTCATTTTCATTTAGTTTGACTTTAAGTATGAAAATAACTAAAACTGGAACAAACATTTATAAAAAATAATATAGACATAAAAACAAATTGATTAAATTATAAACACACAAAACAAAGTTACTAAAACGTTAACTAAAATTGAAAACATAAAATCAGAAAGTATAAAAATAAAATATTAACAAAAACTATAATAGTATCTCAGTGATACTTAAAGGGGTCATATGATGCGATTTCAATATTTCCTTTCTCTTTGGAGTGTTACAAGCTCTTGGTGCATAAAGAAGATCTGTAAAGTTGCAAAGACTAAAGTCTCAAATCCAAAGAGATATTCTTTATAAAAGTTAAGAGTCAGCCACGCCTACCTAAAACGGCTCGTTCTAACACGCCCCCACATATCTACGTCACGATGTGGGAAGATTTGCATAACTCCGCCCAAATGTTAACGCAAAGAAAGAAGGTGTAACTTTTATTCTGGCTGTAGTATTGTTGCTGCCGCCATGTTGTGAATGCGCTGTGTGATTCGTTGTGAAAGCGAAACTACTTTGTTTGGTCTTCCAAAAGAGGACGATATCTGCTTCGTCATGCCTGGAGCTGATCCGTGCTGGTTGCTGAGGAAATACTACAACTTCGCTCTGTGGATCGCCGTGGACGAAGCGGAGTCCAGCCCGGGGTCATCACATGTGGTTGCCCGGAGTCGTCACATGTCCTTCCGGACGCTCCTTCGTCTAAATCGCCGGCCGTGCCGTTCTCAAGCCCACCCGCCTCTGCTCACTCTAGCCCACCGGCCATTGCTCACTTTATCCCCCGGCCTCTGCTCACTCAAGGCCGCCGTGCGTGACACGGTTTCGTTGTGAAAGCGAAACTACTTTGTTTGGCCTTCCAAAAATGGACACGACTAGAAATCAGTGATTAAGTTGTATTTACAACACTGTTCCAGAACACTTCAACCCAAATAT
>NW_015558663.1:145749-149432 GCF_001515605.1 Sinocyclocheilus anshuiensis | reverse complement strand
GTATGTGGAAAATAATGTGTTTTTTGAACCTTAAACCGCATAAACACATTTCATTACACCAAATACACAAAATAATGTTCTTTTTAGCAGCATCATATGACCCCTTTAAATAGCACTGACCCTATATAAATTTCAACTAATTGTATTTAATAGAAGTTTAAACTGTACATTTTCATTTATTTGCAATTAACATGCAATGAAGTGTCCAAAAACATTACATTCAAGTTCATGATTAAATATATTATTTTATTGCTATTATTGTTGTTATTATTATTATTATTATTATTATTAATTTGTTAAGTATCCTAAAGGGTACTTCTTTATCACAAGGGTTTGGGCTGTTTGGATGTGTTTGTCATCCAGCAGGACGGGGAGGGTTGTTCGCTCCGTTATGAGTGTGGAAACAAGAGGCTGATCTCACATGATTAGGATGGAAGGAGGCCACGTTTGATTTCCAGTGTTACGCTGAGCTCTGTCTGGATGAATGTCACGAAAACTATCAGGAACATCTCCGGGATGTATTTCATCCCCAAATCAAAAGTAGTAAGGAATTATATTGTAACATACATTAAAATACATATTATTATTATTATTATTATTATTATTTATTTTATTTTTTTTTACTTTAAATTATATTTATAAAATGAAGGATATGTAGGACCATTTAGATTATTTTTTATTTTTTTTAATGATTGAATGCCAATGCTAATTTTAATTAGGCTTCAATTTCTTCATGCAAATTTAAACTATTGTTTTGGGCTCTGTAAGATTTAAAAAATGTTTTTGAAAGAATGTTCATCAAAAGTGAAATATGATTACAATTTAAAATTTACAATTACAATTTAAAATAACTGTCTTCAATTTTGATGGAATCATATTTCTGCCATGGGGGAAAAAATATATATATTTTTTTATCTCACAATTCTGACTCTTTTTTTTTTTTCACTCAGAATTGTGAGTTTATATCACACAATTCAGATTCTTGCTTTTTTTTTTTTTTTAATTTCAATTTTTTTTTTATATATATTAATTAATATAAAAAAGTCACAATTTTGAGATTTAAACAAGAATTCTGAGGAAAAAAGTTGCAATTACTTTTTAAATATTTTTATTTTATGGTAGAAAAAAATACTATTTTAATATATTTTTTAATTTAAATATATTTGTAAGTTAGTCCTGAATTTTCAATATCATTACTCAAGTCTTCAGGGTCACATGATCCTTCAGAAATCATTCTAATATGCTGATTTGCTGTTCAAGAAACATTTATTATTCTCAATGTTGAAAACTGTGTGCAGCTTCATATTTTTGTAGAAACTATAATAAATATTTTCATGATTCTTTGATGAATGGTAAGTTCAAAAGAACAGCATTTATTTAAAATAGAAATATTTTATCAATGTCTTTACTAACAATTAATACGTCCAGGCAGCATTACATACGTAAAGAATCACTTTGAATAATCCTAGTGTAATTTACAGAGGTTTTGATGGTACAGTATGTCATGAACAAGTGTCAGTAAGAACGACATGCGTGTGGATGATTCATCTTTAAATCAGCGTTCAAAGCATCAGAATGCGATGCATCAGTCTTGATTATGTCACTGTTTAAAACCCTATGTGCAATCATTTATGAACATATTTTTTAGCCAGTGCAATACATGTTGACAGAACAGTGCGCAGTTGGCAGCAATGCCCTTCAGTGGTGATAGCATATCCCATCATGCCCTGTTAAGTACCAATTACAATTATTTACAAGCAGACACACAGCATTTGCATTGCTATATTGTTGCTGATGACATCTAAAGTCAAAGATGATAACATCTGATATTAAATATATCAGCATGACTGTGATCTTCCATTATTTAATATCCACACACACACACACACACACACACACACACACACACACGCACACACACACACACACACAAAAAGGCAATTTCTTGCTACTGATACAAGGAGGGCATAGAATTGGAGAAGGTCAGTTCTCCATAAACAATCATTCCCTATATACGGCGTCTTTACATCTCATAAGCTGCCTCCCCCTCGCTCCGAGCCGATCTGCCACTGTCTCCTCTATCAGGGGGTGGCTGTGCTCTAATAGCCTGTCAACATGAATCTTATGACCACTGAAGGATGGCAAGGAGTGGGCAGCCAAAATGCCACCTTGAAGGGTTTCCATTAGCGGCCGCCCCCCCGCCAGCACTATGAAGGCATGTTAATGCAAATGCAGTCGTCTTCAGCTGACAGGCCACTACTTTCCTGAGCTTTACTTCCTTTCTGTCTGATTCATTTTTTTGCTCTGTCTGGGTGTTGCTTAACTTTTTAAGAGGGACTGCACTGTCCCCTATGATGATATTAAAGAAAAGTTTTTCTTAAAGTTTTCTAGTTTTAAAGGATAGATAATTGTATAGTTTTTTTTTTTTTCACCTTTTTTTTCATGTTAAAAGGTTAAATAAGGCTTCTACTTTCCCTATATAGTTTTATAAAAAAGTTTTAAAATCATTTAAAATTCAATTTAATATTTTTATTTATTATCTTTATTTTAATATTTTAATAATTTTTACAAGAAAAATAAACACTGTTTATGATGCAATCATCATATTAGAACTATCAAATTAACTTCTCACAGACACCGGCCCTTACAGAATGCTGTAAATGCGTGTCATTAATTGGAAATTACATTTAATCTAAGCACAAAAGTAAAATACTTTTGCCCAGAAAGAATGCATTAAACACACACACACACACACACACACACACACACACACACATGTAATTTTCATATATATGTTTTTTTTTTTTAAGAAATTAAAGCTTTTATTCAACAGGGATGCATTAAATTGATCAAAAGTTGCAATAAAAGCATTTATAATTTTACAAAATATTTCTGTTTCAAATAAATGTGGAACTTTCTAATTATCAAAGAATCCTGAAAAAAGTACCAGTTTCCACAAAAAATACAAAGCAGCACAACTATTTTCAATATGGATAATGATAATAAATGTTTCTTGAACAGCAAATCATCATATTAGAACTATCAAATGAACTTCTCACAGACACCGGCCCTTACAGAATGCTGTAAATGCATGTCATTAATTGGAAATTACATTTAATCTAAGCACAAAAGTAGCACTTTGCCAGCCGCTAATTGCTTGCAGACATGCTCTGCTATTCACTGCAGGACTTTCCATGGGGGAAGACAGAAAGGACAGATAATTTCAGGGATGGTAGAGTGGAACAATAGACAGCACTGAGGAGAAATTGGCCTCTGTGGGAAAGGTCCTAGTTCACTGGAGTTAATGCTGAGCTCTGTAGTGAAGTTAAAGAAAGATTTGTGCCCTAAAAGGAGAAGTACTTGCTGTTAAACTACATATTAACTGCCAGTGGAGTTTCACATGCTGTTGTCATATACTGAGCTCAGCTGGAGTGGAAATGAAAAGATCCAAAATGAACACATATCAAGCACAAAATGTGAGTAAAATTGACTTTGGTGACTACATGTAATAGAGTTAATTGCCAAAACAGTTAAGGTTAAGAAAAAAATAAAATAAAATACTTTTGCCCAGAAAGAATGCATTAAATTGATCAAAAGTGACAGTACATTGCATCTATCTATCTATCTATCTATCTATCTATCTATCTATCTATCTATCTATCTATCTATCTATCTATCTATCT
>NW_015558663.1:144399-145400 GCF_001515605.1 Sinocyclocheilus anshuiensis | reverse complement strand
TCTATCTATCTATCTATCTATCTATCTATCTATCTATCTATCTATCTATCTATCTATCTATCTATCTGTCACACAAAAAAATAGAAGTATTTTAGCATGTTTTATTTTTGTAATTATAAAAAAAAAAACATTTTCGTCTAACTCAATTTAAGAAGAAAAAAAAAGTAGTATATTATATACATTATATATGATTTGGTACCTTTTCACCTCCTTGTGACATCATCACAAGTCTCCAGCCCTGCTCAAGATGATCTGTGTTGATGAGGTGAGGACAGAGCTGAGGAAACTCTGCACAAATAAAGCCCAGGGCCTTGATGGAGGCCACAGGAAGCCCCCAAGACATGTGCCAGCCGCTCCGTGGGGCTCCTCATTACTTGTTTTCTGTCTCTCTAAGGATGATGAAGGTGTCTTACCTCTGGAAAACTCCCTGCATGGCCCCGGTGTCAGTGACGGAGCTCCTCAGTCCCTGGAGACTCTAGAGGCCATTTGCTCTCTAGCTGCCGCTCACGAAGCAGCAGACAAGCTTGCTCCACAGTTCAAGTTGTGATCTTTGACTCCTCCACTGCCTTCAACACCAACCTGCTGATCTAACTGGGAAACAAGCTCAGTGTCTCCTAGTTCATGACCTTCCTTACTGACAGCGGGAACATTGTGAGGCTACAAGACATCATGGTAACCCTTCACACAGTACATCTTGTTACACTTGCATAAGTTAAGTCCAAACTTGCAGCTAAACATTTGCAAGATTAATATAAGGAATAATGTTTGTTTTTTTTAGCCTAATGTGTGTGTACTACATGTGTTATGCAGTCAGTTAGCAAAGACATTATAATATATTATATTATTATATTATGTTATAAATGAAGGATATATACTAAATATTATATAATAACTATCTTTTTTTTTCTTTTATTGTTTTAGATTAAATATCTCCATATACCAAATACAGTCATATTTAACCTCATACATTTAATTCATACATTTATTCTACCATACTGTTC
>NW_015558663.1:137938-144335 GCF_001515605.1 Sinocyclocheilus anshuiensis | reverse complement strand
TTATATTTAGGTTGTGTATATATATATATATATATATATATATATATATATACATACATTCAATATTTTTCCAATAATTGTACAATTTCTTAAACATTATTATATTATAACAAATATTATATTAATAAAGGAATAATAAGTAAATAATAAAATTAACAAAAATAAATAAAATTGGTCAATTAATAAACAATAATAAAATTTGTAGTAAATTTTCGATGCCACAACCAAGGGATAAAAACTTTTATGGGATTATTCATTAGCATTAATATATTATAATATATATAAATATAAAATAATGTAATGGTTTTATGCTAATTGTCAAATTTGTATTACCCCGGCTGAGATTATTTTTAAAGGGGCATATGATGCTGCTAAAAACAACGAAACACACAGCTCTTCACGACATGGCAACGGCAACAATACTACAGTGAGAATAAAAGTTATGCCTTCTTTCTTTGCGTGAACATTTGGGCGGCGTTATGCAAATCTTCCCACATCGTGACGTAGACATGTGGGGGCATGTTAGAACGAGCCGTTTTAGGTAGGTGTGGCTGACTCTTAACTTTTATAAAGAATATCTCTTTGGATTTGAGACTTTAGTCTTTGCAACTTTACAGATCTTCTTTATGCACCAAGAGCTTGTAACACTCCAAAGAGAAAGGAAAAATTTAAATCGCATCATATGACCCCTTTAACACCACATATGACTTTTTTGTTTTTTCTCTCAACATATGCCCACACTGCATATCTATATATATTGCTTCAGTAAATGTAAAATGTACAGTATCAGATGAACATTGGTCCATGACAGAGGTTACAATTAATTCTCAGTCAATCCTTTTTCTCTCCTCTGCCTTTTTTTTTTTTTTTTTTTAACAATTTCCATATTCATTTGTCCTTAGAAGCTTGAAGAACTCATGCGTTTCATGTCTAACATAAAGTAAAGAGGAGCACAGGCAGGGCTAATGAGGTCTCGAGTGGATTTGTCTGGGTCTAAATTTCACTGCAACACCAATGACACTTTAGTTAATCCAGTTACTCTTAGATCATGATCAAAAATGCATAAACCTGTGTAATGATCCCATCTCAGAATGGTTGTGATGGCCTTGTTAGTGTCCTCTCCACCCAGACCTTCTATTTTTGAGGAGGTCACAGCCTTAAAGTCATTGCATTTTACAGTTGCATTTATATTCTTTCAGGCAATTTTCAAGTATTTCATGCAAAGTTTCCAATTTATTGTGCTCTATGCTCTACAAATTAAGCTACAGGAATAACATGACACATGCTTGTGATTGTTTTTGTGGTGCATGAACAACAATCTACAGTACTGGTTCTTCAGGTGCAGTTCTATCTGTTGTGCTTTTTAATATTCTGACTGTCCTATAGAGTTAATCAAACTTTGCTTAATATTGAACTTCAGGCCGCTGACAGACTGAGTCGGCGAGTTTTCTTTTGTTACGGTCAGCGCATTTCAATAAGCCTCCACCACAGAGTTTGGATGAGATTAAGTTTATTAATAATTTACAGCCTGTCCTCGTGGCCTGAGCTATGCCAGATCATTTAGGCTCAAGCACACGTCTCAGTCTGCTGTCAAACACAGCTTTTATGTCACTATTTCCAAGGTCAAAATAGTGGTAGCATGAGATATACAGTGAGAGGTCACATCACAACACTCGCCCACTAAAAAGACTCTCAGAGCTGTGTGGATCTCAAAGACTCCTTCAGAAAGGTTCAGAATAATCTACAGAACAATCCATCATGCCGCTAGCTGTATGACAGCTAACTTTCTGTCTCACACAGTGTGGCCTAGAGAGAGGATGCATGGGTCAGATGCCATTCATAACCATAACACTCCTCCATTCAGATATAATGCGCGTCATAGAAGGGCGAGTTTCATAGTAAGTCAGTTGAACACAGATGTGCTTAAACTGCAGATATGAAATTCAATATATTTAAATCATACAACATATCATCAGCAAGTGTCTTTTTCATATTTACTCAAGATTAAGATTTTTTAATCATGTTAAATTTAAAACTATTACCATACATAAATAATATTAAGGTTTTAATATATATTTATAATATATGTATAATATAATAAATGTTTTTTATCCCATAAACTGATTTAAAAATACTTTAACAGAGACATCCATATTGGCATCAGTGATACATGCCTTTACTCATAATTCACGGTAAAAAAAATGCTAATAAAAATATTTAAAATATAATATTTTTATGTAGTTTCTACATTCATTTGGAGATTCAATGTGAAACTGTATTTATGATTACAACATTGTGTTAAGTACGACTAACTATGATTAATTAAAGAAAAATGATTAATTAGTTTAATATATACAGTGTATATATATATATATATATATATATGTGTGTGTGTAATTAAAATAATAATGTACAATATATGAATAAATGTGGAATAATAAATGTAATATGGAAAAATATGTAATAATAAATGTAAATATTGAATAATAAATGTAGAATAGAATAAATGTAGAATAATAAATGTAATGAATAATGAAAAAAAATGTCTTGACACATCTCAGAATATGAAATATGTCAATATTTCATCCTAAGCTGTCTTCAGTCAAAAAACAAAAAAAACAAAACAAAAAAGCATTACAAATAAATAAAGTAATTACATTTTATTTATTGTTGCTTGTAATGGAAATGAAATTCTCAATTTGTGTAAATAATTAAATCAGTTTTGCTAAATAAGTATTTAAGTTGATTATTATTTGTTTCCATTTAATGATTGAATGTCTGGGATAAGGGTAAAACATTACATCTACACATTGAAGTCATAGGAAAAGCAGCAAAAGTCAGTGATGAATACACGGCGAAAACGTTTTCAAGACAGTTTTAATGTTACTTTCATATACTTTCATATATTTAGTTTTACTAAAAATCACAACCTTCTCTGTGGATCTTTATACTTTAAAAATATAGTATATATATATAAATGTTCAAGCTAAGCTAAAGTCCTTTCATAAGAGAACTGTTGGAGAAAACTCAGAGCAGATGATGTGCAGCTAGTCAGGGTTCCTCAGCGGTACGTCAGTATTCCCTTTAAAGTGAGGCACATGAAGGCATTCATCAGCCGGCTGTGAGATCTGTGGCTCATGGTGGGAGTCTGATGTATAGGTGCTGTGTAAGAGGGCAGTACTCTGACAGGAACACAATGAAAAACCACCCCTTCTACATACGGTCCTGCCAAACTGTCAGAGAGATGGCTTCATCTGCCATTCCTCACAGCTGCAGGATACAATGAGCCCACCAGCAGCTCTGAAACACAATACACTGAAACACGGACTTCTGATAGTCACCAGCCTGTACGAGACGTTAAATAAATGTCAATTACAGTGCTTTTGTGCATTAACACCTGCGCTGGACCGTCAAATTCTTTGTTAAAGAGAGTACAGATATTTGGCATCGCTTCAGAGTTTTGAGATTAAAGTTGCAAACTCCCAATATATATATAAACATATATAAATTTTACCAATAAAATAAACCTTGACTTGTCACGAGCCGGGCTTGAACTCAGGTCTCTGGTGTGGTAGTTGAGAGATCTACCACTAATCCACAGGAGTGGTAATGTTGGACCCAAACGAAACACTTCAGGCAGTTTCCCAATACAACAAAAGGTCTTCTCGGACTGAGGTATTAACTACAGCAAAAATAATGGAAAAACCACATGAGAAAACAAAACTCCACGAGGGGAGAAAACAAAACCAGAGAACAATTATAACCAAAGAAAGAAACTCAGGAAACCTTACTTGGGGTAGCTAGAGAGGCTTTAGCAAGACCAGGCAAGAGATACAGGGGAAGACTCAAAAACCGAGTGAGGAACCAAGGGAAAAATACACCACTTAAATACACCGGGGAAAACAAGGCACAGGTGACTTGGATAACGCTAACAAGGCCACACGAGGAAGAACTAAGGCAGAGGAAAAAACAGGGGACCTCTAGGGGCACGGAGACAAACTACAGGAGGTAGGATGCTGACAGGACCCCCTCCCTTTCGCCTCCGGGTGCGAAACTCCCGGATCAAATTTGGGTCCAGGATGTCTTTGGCTGGAACCCAGGAGCGCTCCTCCGGCCCGTAGCCCTCCCAGTCCACCAGATACTGCAGTGAGTTCTGGACCCTCCGGGAGTCCAGTATCCGGCGGACTGTGTAGGCTGGCTGGCCATCGATGATCCTGGGAGGTGGAGGGGGTCTGCATAGGGGGGCAAAAGGAGAAGACAAGACAGGTTTTTAGTAATGAGACATGAAACGTGGGGTTAATTCTAAGTGAACGGGGAAGAAACAAACGATAGGAAACAGGGTTAACGTTCCTTGCTATGCGGAATGGGCCAATGTATTTCTGGGAAAGCTTCCTTGATTCGACCCTGAGGGGCAGGTTCTTGGTGGCTAACCAGACTCTTTGACCAGCTCGGAAATTAGGGGCCGTCCGGCGGCGGCGATTAGCGTGACGTTGGTATCTCTGGGAGGTTTGAAGAAGGGCACGCCTAACCTTCCTCCAGGTCTGCCGACAGCGTTGGACAAAACGCTGGGCCGAGGGAACGCCAACCTGTGACACTTCCTCAGGAAACAATGGGGGGGGTAAAGCCGAACTGGCATTCAAAGGGGGATAGTCCAGTGGCCAAGGACTGGAGTGTGTTGTGGGCATATTCAGCCCACATGATGTAGGTAGCCCAAGAGGTGGGGTTATTGGCCGCCATACACCGCAGAGTGGTCTCCAAATCCTGATTAATCCGTTCTGTCTGACCATTAGACTCTGGATGGAACCCAGACGATAGGCTGGCCGTGGCACCGATCAGCTTGCAGAAGGCCCCCCAAAACCGGGACGAGAACTGGGGCCCTCGGTCGGAGACAATATCCAGGGGAATTCCAAACACCCGGAAGACATGGTTCATGAGGAGCTCTGCTGTTTCTTTGGCCGAGGGCAATTTGGGCAGGGGAATGAACCGGGCAGCCTTAGAGAACTGGTCCACAACCACCAGGATGACAGTGTTGCCCTGGGATGGTGGGAGTCCCATGACAAAGTCCAGAGAAAGGTGCGACCATGGCCTACGGGGAATGGGTAAGGGATGGAGCAGTCCCTGAGGTCGCTGATG
Source organism: Sinocyclocheilus anshuiensis (assembly GCF_001515605.1). Classification (NCBI taxonomy): domain Eukaryota; kingdom Metazoa; phylum Chordata; class Actinopteri; order Cypriniformes; family Cyprinidae; genus Sinocyclocheilus; species Sinocyclocheilus anshuiensis. The sequence goes on along the minus strand of NW_015558663.1, from coordinate 139,202 downwards.
TGTAGACTTTTCCTGGCTGCACACGGGGCAGGCCTCCACATAGACCTTTACATCCTCCTTGATGGACGGCCACCAAAACCGCCGCTGGAGGAAGTCAAGAGTGCGAGCATTTCCCGGATGGCACGTCAAGGGAGACTCATGACCCCACTGCAAGACCCGGGCCCGGGCAGATTGAGGGCCGTACAGGTGTCCCGCGGGACCACCTCCTGGGTCTGGCTCTTGGGCTTGACCCTCTCGCACCACCCTTTCCAGTTCCCACTGAAGGGGCACGACAATTCTAGACCTTGGAATAACCGATGCCAAAGGCTTCTCCTGTATCTCGGGAGAGTAGGCTCGGGACAGGGCATCCGGCTTGACATTCTTAGTGCCGGGTCTGTAAGACAGGAGAAACTGAAATCGATTAAAAAACAAGGACCATCGAGCCTGCCGAGGATTCAGCCGCTTGGCCTGCTGGAGATATTCCAGGTTCTTGTGGTCCGTGAGAACCTGGAAAGGGTGCTGGGCCCCCTCAAGCCAGTGTCGCCACTCCTCCAAGGCGAGTTTAACCGCGAGCAACTCTCTATCCCCCACGTGGTAGTTGCGCTCGGCATCCGACAGGCGACGAGACATAAAGGCGCAAGGGTGTAATTTTCCATCCTCACCCCTTTGTGACAGAATGGCCCCTACGCCCACCTCCGAGGCGTCCACCTCCACCACGAAAGGTCTTTCTGGGTCGGGGATCAAGAGAATGGGAGCGGAAGTGAAGCGGTGCTTGAGCTCCTTGAAGGCCCCCACTGCCTCCAAACCCCAGTGAATCTTGATTCCTCCTCCGTTGGTCAGCGTAGTCAAGGGGGCCACCACAGAGCTGAAGTTTGTAATGAACCTCCTATAGAAGTTTGCGAAGCCGATGAAACGTTGAACCTCCTTAACTGTGGCGGGAATAGGCCAGTTGAGGACAGCTTCAACCTTCTTAGGGTCCATCTCCACGTGGCCAGGAGTGATGATGAACCCGAGAAACTGAGCCTGGGTAACATGAAACTCACATTTCTCGGGCTTCACGTAGAGATGATTGTCAAGGAGTCTCTGGAGGACCCTGCTGACGTGCCCCTCATGCTCCTCCAATGACCCCGAGAAAATGAGGATATCGTCAAGATATACAAAGACGAATTGATTAAGCATGTCCCGGAGAACGTCATTTATCAGTGCTTGGAATACTGCGGGGGCGTTGGTGAGCCCGAACGGCATCACCAGATACTCATAGTGGCCTGTGGGGGTGTTGAAGGCC
>NW_015558663.1:129605-131984 GCF_001515605.1 Sinocyclocheilus anshuiensis | reverse complement strand
CATATTCAGCCCACATGATGTAGGTAGCCCAAGAGGTGGGGTTATTGGCCGCCATACACCGCAGAGTGGTCTCCAGATCCTGATTAATCCGTTCCATCTGGCCATTAGACTCTGGATGGAACCCAGACGATAGGCTGGCCGTGGCACCGATCAGCTTGCAGAAGGCCCCCCAGAACCGGGACGAGAACTGGGGCCCTCGGTCGGAGACAATATCCAGGGGAATTCCAAACACCCGGAAGACATGGTTCATGAGGAGCTCTGCTGTTTCTTTGGCCGAGGGCAATTTGGGCAGGGGAATGAACCGGGCAGCCTTAGAGAACTGGTCCACAACCACCAGGATGACAGTGTTGCCCTGGGATGGTGGGAGTCCCGTGACAAAGTCCAGAGAAAGGTGCGACCATGGCCTACGGGGAACGGGTAAGGGATGGAGCAGTCCCTGAGGTCGCTGATGTGTAGACTTTCCCTGGCTGCACACGGGGCAGGCCTCCACATAGACCTTTACATCCTCCTTGATGGATGGCCACCAAAACCGCCGCTGGAGGAAGTCAAGGGTGAGAGCATTTCCCGGATGGCACGTCAAGGGAGACTCATGACCCCACTGCAAGACCTGGGCCTGGGCAGATTGAGGGACGTACAGGTGTCCCGCAGGACTACCTCCTGGGTCTGGCTCTTGGGCTTGACCCTCTCGCACCACCCTTTCCAGTTCCCACTGAAGGGGCGCGACAATTCTAGACCTTGGAATAACCGATGCCAAAGGCTTCTCCTGCATCTCGGGAGAGTAGGCTCGGGACAGGGCATCCGGTTTGACATTCTTAGTGCCGGGTCTGTAAGACAGGAGAAACTGAAATTAAGTGAAGGGGTGCTTGAGCTCCTCGAAGGCCCCCGCTGCCTCCGAACCCCAGTGAATCTTGATTCCTCCTCCCTTGGTCAGCGTAGTCAAGGGGGCTACCACAGAGCTGAAGTTTGTAATGAACCTCCTATAGAAGTTTGCGAAGCCGATGAAACGCTGAACCTCCTTAACTGTGGCGGGAATAGGCCAGTTGAGGACAGCTTCAACCTTCTTAGGGTCCATCTCCACGTGGCCAGGAGTGATGATGAACCCGAGAAACTGAGCCTGGGTAACATGAAACTCACATTTCTCGGGCTTCACGTAGAGATGATTGTCAAGGAGTCTCTGGAGGACCCTGCTGACGTGCCCCTCATGCTCCTCCAATGACCCCGAGAAAATGAGGATATCGTCAAGATATACAAAGACGAATTGATTAAGCATGTCCCGGAGAACGTCATTTATCAGTGCTTGAAATACTGCTGGGGCGTTGGTGAGCCCGAACGGCATCACCAGATACTCATAGTGGCCTGTGGGGGTGTTGAAGGCCGTCTTCCATTCGTCCCCCTGTTGGATCCGCACGAGATGGTATGCGTTGCGTAGATCCAATTTAGTAAAAATGGAAGCCCCTTGTAGTAGCTCGAAAGCAGTGGCCATGAGGGGAAGGGGGTATTGATTCCGAACCATGATCTTGTTGAGGCCCCGGTAATCGATACATGGCCTAAGAACCCCATCCTTCTTCCCCACAAAGAAGAAGCCCGCCCCAGCCGGGGAAGTAGAGGCACGGATGATGCCGGCTGCCAGGGATTCCTTAATGTAGGTATCCATTGCTGTGCGCTCGGGGGAAGACAAGGAGAAAATCCGACCCCGGGGAGGGCAGGAGCCAGGGAGTAGCTCAATGGCACAGTCGTAGGGGCGGTGAGGTGGTAAGGAGGTGGCCCGGGACTTGCAGAACACTGCCTTGAACTGATGATAGGAACTGGGTACTCGAGACAGGTCGACAGAATCTTGAAACTCGGAACTAGGGACTGAGGGACTCAGGCAGGTGAGGTGGCAAGTGGAACCCCAGCTCATAATGGTGCCAGCGGACCGGTGAGAGAGCCTGGAACGACCCAATTGCATGTCCTCCGGGGATTCATGGGGCTGTTCAGGAGCCGAGGAGGCTCTGGATGCAGGAATACGAACTGGGGACACAGACCTGTTCACAGGAACTTGGAACTGAGACGCCTTGTGGCGAGCCACCCTCCGCTCTCTCAGGCGATTGTCCAGGCGAATGGCCATCGCAAAGAGGGTCTCGAGATCAGCAGCTGGTTCTCGGGTGGCTAAGTCATCTTGAAGGGGCTCGGACAGCCCTCCCTGAAAGCAGACCATCAATGCCTCATCGTTCCATCTGCTTCCTGCTGCGATGGTCCGAAACTCGATGGCGAAATCTGCGGTGCTGCGAGAGCCTTGATTTAGAGCAAGCAGGCGCTTGGAAGCCTCCCGACCACTGACTGGATGATCAAACACTCGCTTGAACTCCTCTTTAAAGGCTGCGTAGGACTCACAACAGG
>NW_015558663.1:112009-129379 GCF_001515605.1 Sinocyclocheilus anshuiensis | reverse complement strand
AGCGTTCCATCCGCTTCCTGCTGCGATGGTCCGAAACTCGATGGCGAAATCTGCAGTGCTGCGAGAGCCTTGATTTAGAGCAAGCAGGTGCTTGGAAGCCTCCCGACCACTGACTGGATGATTTGGGTGAGGAATCATCACCCCAGCAAAGGGCTTGGGAGGTGGTAATCGAGGCTCTGCCACTAAAGTAGGCCTGTTGCCACTTGGGGGTGAAGCAGTGGGAGGTGAAGCGCCCGGGAGCCGTTCAAAGAGCTGGTGGATGGAACCCATCACATCAGCCAGGAGTTGAGAGTGTTTGGTTATTAGCTCCTCCTGATGGCTGAGAACAGCTTCATGGCGCTGGAAAGATGACTCGTGCTGGGCAATAACTGCCATCAGGTCCTTTGAGGTGAGTGTTTCTGGGTCCATAGATGACTCGGTTTTTCTGTCACAATATATAATAATATAATATATACATACACTTAGAATTGCAGAAAGGCATTCTACTATTATTATTATTGCTGATGTATATAATATGCATGTGATTTGTGCATTAACACATTTCAAAATGCATGAATTCAAGAATGCAAAATTAGGAGCATTTCCATTCATGTACAGAACTTGCATAGAGATGTGTAGAGCGTAAACCAAAAATTAAATCAGAAAATACTTCCATCAAAGTCTTGGGGCTAAAAACAAAGCAACGCCAACTTTAACGTTAGTTAGAAACCACATGGGTCTTCTACATGTTTGCATGTAGAATGCTACATGAAACATGTTTAAAGTGCCAATGATAATTTTGCTGACTGTCTTTGTCTCCCGACTTGAGCAAAAGGGGTTTGATATCTGTTTTTGATATCTTTCAGCTCAACTCAAATAAAGAAATCTCTTGAGCCGCTCTCGCCTGTACTCAAACACAATTATGCCAACTTGCATTTTCTCCAGCATGCACAGACACTACATCTGGGCCGGTTCTGCTTTGCTGTCCCAGTTCTTCACATCAAAAGGAAAATACCCAGTCCAAACACTCAGCGGGATCGGCCTCTTTACCCTTACATTTTCAGTGCTTGTGAGAAAGTTTTATCAAGAGAAAGCTCTATAGCTTGTCTGCGGCGCTCTCGAGTGATTTGCTAAGTACCTCTGTAAAGAAGTCTTCTCCAAAGCTTCTGCGTTTGGTCGGATTCTTTATCAGGCCTGAATCCGCTCTAGTGGATCTGGTAGGTGTCACATCTAACGACTTCTTTCTTGGCATCTTCTTGCAAATGCATGGCTGAAAAAAAAGACACTTTTGATTAATCAAAGAGAAATTCTGAAACAAAGTCAAATAAGATACACAAAAGCCTATACAGACATTTGAGTTTATCTGAGTGTTTCTCAAAAAAAATATGCAAACAGATGCAGATACACTACAGAGCAAAAGTTTGGGATCGGTATGATTTCATAACGTTTTTGAAAGTAGTCTGTGCTCAGCAAGGCTCCATTTATTTGATCAAAATTACTGTAAAAACAGTAAATATTGTGAATTATTATTGAGTCAAAATCTGTTATAATAAAAAATGGAATAATGGGTAATAATGGAACAACAGTTTTAAAAAGATTTTTCACTGTTATTTACAACAGGATCTGCATTTTCATGGGTTTACATAAAATATGTTTGTTATAAGACAGAATAAGAACAGATTTGTGTATCAAAAACACCAATTTCCTGCTAAATCGTCTTGCTTTAAAGGCAATTATCAGTTATTTAATTTTCCAATAAAAGATTATATATTTTTACATTATTAGTTACATTTAATTACCCCTTAGCAGATTTTGACTCTATTACAATGTAAAATAACTGTTTTCTATTTGAATATATTTTAAAGTATAATTAAAAAACAAAAAAATCCAGCTAGTTTTGTTATTTTAATCTAGTTTAACTTGATTTACTCAAATAACTAAAGCTGAAGTAAAAATCATCAAAACTATATAGATAAACTTTAAAAAAACTAAAACTAAAAATGACATAAAAAAATTACTAAACCATTAACTAAAATTAAAATGAAGAAAATCTAAAAATAAAAACTAATAAAAAAAAAGAAAAGAAAATTATAATAGTATCTCGACAGTAAAATTACACTGTTTTAAACAGCCATTACTTCAGTGTTCAGTGTCACATGATCCTTCAGAAATCATTCTTATTATTATCAATGTTGAAAACAGTTGTGCTTCTTAATATAGTTGAAACTGAGATACATTTGTTAAGGATTCTTTGATAAATAAAAAAGTTCAAAAGAACAGCATTTATTTGAAAAAATAAATCTTTTGTAACAATATAAATGGCTTTAACTTCTGATCAATTTATTTATTCCTTGCTGAATAACAGCACTAATTTATTTTATAAAAAAAAAATAAAAAATCTTACGGACCTCAAACTTTTTAACAAAAGTGTACAGTAAAAATGTTAGGGTGTTCATGTCTGTAAACACAATGCGGTACGAGTTACACAAACAATAGTAACAGTGATGCTTGACTTACTGTAGCAAGCACCACTAACAGACGTGATAATTACTGAACATATACAGCATGTAAATGAATTTAATTTCACAAACAGTTTCATATTTCAACCCCAAGAGCCCTGTATTCTGAACCACCTGTTCTGCTGCTCTGCACAAGTGGATGTAATTGCTTTTTGGATGAAGTAGCCGACGTGCCGTATTGTCTCCAACTATTTGCACTTTTATCCCGTCTATGTTATCGCTGCTATCTGTAATACGGATGCCAGGTCGGTCGCCGGTTTTGGAGTCGGCGATGATCAGAGGCAACACAAATAATCAGCCCCCCCTTTTGCTGTATTATGGAGATTGAATCTGAGGGAGTGACTGATTGTCCCCAGTTTATCTGATATTAGGGGAAATGGATTATTCAGACGCTTCAACAATTGTCTGTGGAAGCCCGTGGCGAGAAAACTCATTCGCCTGATCCTGAAAGATACAGGCCCAATGCGGTGGGACGGCTTTCATTATACCAGATGGGAATTTAGAGAGAGGAAATTTCCTGCCTCTGAGGATGAAATAAATGTACGACAGATAGATTTTTTCATTTTTTTTGCCATACATCCAGTTGTTTGTCATAGAGACAGGGGAGACCACTGTATGTTTGTAGTGTACACTAAAAAAATTTGGTAAAATTTACAGTAAAAAAACCGGCAGCTGTGGTTGCCAGAATTTTACCGTAAAAACGGTCTTTTTCACTTCCAAAAATGGTATACTACCATAAAATGACAAGCAATGTTCAATAAAGTTTTTCACCGTATATAGTAGGGGAATTTACCGTTAACCATTTAACAGGTTTTTACTGTAGCATTTACATTTTACAGTTTTTTACAGTTAAATTCACGGTCATTTTTTACAGTGTATTTTTCTTTAGCTATTAGAATCTGACTTCTGTTTTGATGCACTTGCAACCAGTCTGAGTCACACGGATGTCATTCAGCATCTTCTGAACATGAGCATGTTGACATTGAACAGTGTAGAGAAAATGCCATAATGGAGAATAAATATAAAAAGTGCTGCAGTTGCACACATACAGTAAGGTCACCAAATCCGGTAACCTGTTATGATTCCTTGTCAGCTTTGGTGACTCTACTGTATATCTCCAGCTTTTTTTTTTTTTTTTTTTTTTACATCAGAGCTATATGCTTTCTAAAATACAGAATGAAGATGTTTAGACATCACCAGCTGTATGTCTGCAACTGTTCACATCACAGCAAAACGTCGCCAGACTGGTAACATTAAAGCCTGTAATTGGTAACAGGCCACTTTACGTGAAATAGAAGAGGGTAACAGATTTCGGTAACCTCTAATGCTGTCTTGTCAGATTTGGTCACCCTTCTGCATCTCTGTAGTTGTTCCTATCAGACCAAAATGCTTTCTAAAATACAGAAAAGAGCACTTTAGACATCAGCTGAGAGAAATTGGGTAAAAATGAAGTCATTGTGTGTGAAATAGAGAGGGGTAACAGATTTTGGTAACGTTTAATGCTCTATTGTCGGATTTGGTGACCCTGCTGTATATCTGCAGCTGCTCACATCAGACCAAAATGCTTTCTAAAATACAGTAGAGAGAAGTTTAGACATCAGCGGAGAAAATTTGAGGAGCATTAAAGCCACTGTTTGAGAAATAGTGAAGGGTAATGGGTTTCGGTAAGCAGTTATTCTGTCTTGTCGGATTTGGTGAAATTTCTGTACATCTGCAGCTGTTCATATCAGAGCAAAATGCTTTCTAGGGTATAAAATAAAGGTGTTTAGACATAACCAGAGTGAATCTGGAGATCTTTTTAGCCATTCTGTTTGAAATAGAGGGGGTACCAGATTTTGGTAACCTCTAATGCTGCCTTGTCTGATTTGGTGACCCTGCTGTATATCTTCAGCTGTTCACATGATATATAAAATAAAGAAGTTTAGACATAATCAGACTAAATTGTAAATGGAACGAAATTCGGAAGCAGAATTGTTAAATCCCTTCCCTTAAATTCCCGTCCATACCTTCCTCTCTGAATGTCCTTCTGAAAGAATCACAAATTTTAAAACAAAAGGTCCACGATTACGTTTCTCCGGCCCGACCTGTATCCCTTACAAAATATAAGCGGCAGAGAAAGTTAAAAATTATCAAACTAAACTATGACATCAGGATAATAATGCCAAAATGTATGATAGCGCCCTTTTAAGTATAGAACACTGCATTATTCTAGACCCATAAATCATATAGAGCTCATTCAGCAAGCAATTTCATCAAATTAGACTCAACTTCTGAGATGTCCTGTTTCAGATTTACATCCCGTGTGACGTCCATCCTTACAGCAGTGATGTGCAAATGACAGAATTTACTGCTGCATATAAAAAACAACCCCTCGTGACCCCATTTAGGTCAGTGTCCTGTAGCCTGTGAGAACAGCGGTGTACAGTTATTCACACAGGGTGGAAGGTGTGTGTGTGTTGGGGTGACAGCAGGGCCATCAGCCACTTTAATTAATAAGAGAATACCTCTGGACAACAGCCCAGAGCCCAGCTGTCATACAGCCGTTCTGTCAACACGCACTGCCAAAACTCTGGGGTCAGTTCATGTGAGGTGAAATGCGGAAGGACATGATGACTAGTTACAAAGGAAGATGTCGGAAGAAATGTGAAAGCATTTGCATGTGTTTAAAATTAGATTCCCCACCAACTGCGTAGCTTAAACTTGGCTAAAAATGCCAACACCTCATTTCCCCTTTTTCCTCAATTTTCTGCTTTTTAAGGCATATTCTGCAATGATTTTGAGGGGGAAATCCGCATTAACAGCATAACTGATTTAAACATGGTTAATAAGAGTACTGCTCTCTTATTGGTAGCTGATAACGCTATAATCACATTAGCCAAAATGTTAATAAATAAGCACATTAGGGATGGGAAATGTGCATTCAGTAAACTTGCTTGAAGTCGTAGCCGTTTATTTTCCCCTGAAGTTCACATATACTTTTATATGGCAAGGTTGTATTCAATTTATCAAAAGTCACAATAAAATGACAAATTTACAATGTTACAAAATATTTCTATTTAAAATAAATGCTGTTCTTTTGAACATCATATTCATCAGTTCATCAGTTCTGAAAAAAAAAGTAAATCACGATTTCTATGAAAATATTAATAAGTGTTTCTTGAGCACAAAATCAGCATATTAGAATGATTTCTGAAGGATGATGTGACACTGAATACTGGAGTAATGATGCTGAAAATTCAGCTTTACATCACATAAATAAATTACATTTTAAAATATATTCAACTATATTTTATTTTATAATATACATTATTTGAAATTGTAAAAATATTTCACAATATTACTGTTTTACTGTATTTTTGCTCAATTAACCGGAGCCTGATAAAATACTTTATACAATATCTGATAAAATCTTACTGACCCCAAATGTTTCATAATTTTTCATAACCAGTATAATTTACTGCACCTTTAAGACTATTGCAAGATGCAGTTGCTAAGGTGTTTTGAATGTTTTTAGTGCATTTCTACAAAGATGCTATTGGGGTCTGAGTGTTTGCATGATGGTTTCTTACTGGTCCAAGTCAAATGAGTCCATTCTGATATTCAGATTTTTAGATATGGCTTGAGTTCCTCCTTCAGTGCAAGTGTGTGGGATGTTTTTGCCCATTTTATCATCCAGCAGGCAAAAATAGTCTAAAAAAAAAAATCACACATTTTCCCCTCAACATGCTGCACAATTACTAGTAAGTTACATGAGTTATTAAACAGAGTTAGAGAGTAGAAATAATGGATATAAGAAAAGATAATTTGGTCTCCACCATGGAGACAGATGAAACACAAGTCTATATTAGCACCACACAGACACACATATCGAGTGGCTTTAACGCTGATTAAAGGAATAACCAATTTGAGTTAAATGAGGTTGTTCCTCTGATGCAGCAAAATTACTTGAGTAACAGGTCTTAAGTAAAGTACCGTTCATTAACTCTGTACGTCATTAGCGTTTGCGAATAATGTCTTCTGATTAGACTCATCTATCCAAAGCATCTAACTTATTTATTTGACAGGGTCTTTTTGTAACTGTACACATGCACACACCCACAACCTCCACTAAAAAAATAAGAGAGACAAAATAATTGAGGGGCAAATCACATTGAAGCATTAGAGACTGCATCAAACAGGTCAAGACACAGAGTGTGTGTGAGAGAGAGAGAGACAGAAAAATGTGTGATTGGAAAATGAGTGCGACATTAAAGCAAGAAGCTTTATGATGTTAAATGGAGCTCTGGCAAATGTCACTCAACCCTTGAAACGCTTTGATGAATCAGACACTTCACTACAGAAAGAAGGTTTTATTGAGCTCTTAAATATTCAGTTTGGTCTTCTAATTCATTCCTGTCAGAAGTTTTTTTTTTTTTTTAAGCCATTTTTAGAAAATCGTCTATTCTGGGTGCAGACACAAGGTTTGCTGTTCAAAGGCACCTTAAAGGAATACTTTACCCAAAATAAAAAAATTAGTTGAAAATGTGCTCACCCTCAGGCCATCCAAGCTTTAGAGGAGTTTGTCTCTTCATTTGGATATATTTTGCAATACATCACTTGCTCACCAGTGAATGGGTGCTGTCAGAATGAGAGTCCAAACAGCTGATAAAAAATCACAATAATACACAAGTAATCCACACCACTCCAGTCCAGCAATTAACATCTTGAGAAGTGAAAAGCTGTGTTTTTGCAGGAAACAACTTCATCATTACGGCACCCATTCACTGCAGAGGATCCATTGGTGAGCAAGTGATGCAATGCTACATTTCTCTAAATGTTTTGGATGACCTGAGGGATTTTCAGAAAATGTTAATTTTTGAGTGAACTATTCCTTTTTACATATATGCTCACTGACCCTCATGATCAACATCCATCAGATGTACTCGATCCAACAGATTAAAATTGAAAGTAAGTCCATAATCGTATTTGCAAATATTACTCTCGCCAGCAGGATTTGAGCACTGTTTGGATATTTTTGATAAGCGTTTGCATTTATGCATGTGGCAGACACTTTTATCCAAAATAACTTACACAGCAAGTTCATGCACTTGGAATTGAATCAATAACCCTGAGATGGCTTGCGTATGCTTTGTGCTATTGTAAAATGCAGATATTTGAGTTATTGACTGCATGTATATTCTGTTTATTAATTACATACTTGCATTTGTACTCTATTAATGCTTTGAACAACTATTAAAAGTTCAATATCAGCAAAATGACTTGAGTTTTGTGTAGAGGTGAATAATTCATTCATGGGTATCTCATACTAAATTCTTTCCAAAATTGATGTAAAGGAAAAAGATGCATTTATGCTTATGGAAGCAACACTAGTTTGGTCTGATGCTCCTTATTTTACATTGGCTCGCATGTTGTCTGATATTGAAATGCTGTGATTTTTATTTTTATGGAGTATATTAATGTGTGTAGGAGAATAGTGCTGATATGTATTGCTAGGAAATGTATCAATGTGTGGAATAGCTGAGTTCTTGTCAACAATTTTATTATATAGTAATGGTTTAATTTCAGTATTTGTCTATTCCTTTACCCACAGAAATCGTCACATTTCTGAGAAACTGTATTGGAGTGCAACTGTTTTCCATTTTAGCTATAATGCATGTCGAAGTGTTTTCTTGATGTTTTTATTAACCATTTAAACAATATGTTCCGATATGTATTAGTGAGGGAAAATTATTTGCTTGCTTTGACCTTGTTGATGTGAGCAGGATGGTAAACAGAGAACCACTGGAGAAGATCCATTTTGGATCTTAAGGAGACCATCTGTTGGTAGAGAGAGCTGAACGTGATGTTATGATGACCCACAGAGAGAAAAATAAGGCTGAATCTCACAGAAACATGCCCAGGTCACATTAACTCTAATATCAAAAATAAAGCACATTTTCCCTCTCATTGCATTTGACTGTGTTCTCTAGAGTTTGTTTTTTATTATTTATTTATTTATTAATTTAAAAACAGAATACATTATAAGCATCACTCCACATGAAATACTACCAAAATATTTTTTAAATATAATGTATTTAAATGTTATAAAACAATTTACATACAGGACAAGAGTTCCAAAATATTTCATTTTATTTTATTATTTTCTTTCTTTCTTTTGAGTTTTAGGGTATTTGAACAAAAAATTCAGATTTTTTTATTTTTATTTCAATGAAATCAATGTACTATACTTTAGTTTGATAGTGTTTTTTTATTTAATATTTTGTATTTTTACAGGACGTTATGGTACTAAATGATACTTATGGAATAGCTATGATGCAAATGTATATGTTTTACTATAAAACTTATAAAACAATTTACATACAGGACAAGAGTTCCAAAATATTTCATTTTATTTTATTATTTTCTTTCTTTCTTTTGAGTTTTAGGGTATTTGAACAAAAAATTCAGATTTTTTTATTTTTATTTCAATGAAATCAATGTACTATACTTTAGTTTGATAATGTTTTTTTATTTAATATTTTGTATTTTTACAGGACTTTATGGTACTAAATGATACTTATGGAATAGCTATGATGCAAAGGTATATGTTTTACTATAAAACTGCAAACTGAGAAAATCTAAGCACGAATCTTAAAGTTGTTTTCCAAATTTAAGGTTGATATTGAAAAAAAAACGAGCTTTCAGTAAAGTCATGTCCATGATTCCCCCCCCCCAATTTATTTATGTATGTATTTATTTTTTGGTGTGTGTGTGTGTTCACATAGCAAGTACCAAACCTTTACCAAGATTTATACCATTCCAATAAAGTAAAACATTCTAAAACTCAAAAATGCCAGAAGAGCAAAAGGGATTTACACTTACAAAGATTTTATTGTATTTACAGCAGGCCGTGCTCTTCATGGTGTAGGCTTGATTTTTTTCCAGGTTTCGGACACAGTCCGTCTCTACAGCATGGGAAGAGCAGTCACAGCGCAGGAAATACATCACACAGGATTTATGGGTGACTGAGGCACAGGGACAATCAGGTGTGTAATCATAATCTGTCAGCATCCTCTCATGAGTCCGAACCTGAGCTGCAGACAATGACATGACGAGAGACAGATCATCACAATCACAGCCTTTAATCATACAGTACATAAATGCATAAACAGACACCTCAAACAAGCATATTTACACTGGACACACTCTTGCATTTAAAATCAGAAAAACAACAAAAGACTGAAACAGGATCTTTTGTATAAACGTCGAACAGTAGCAAGGCTAATGGAAATTAAATCTATTCAGTACTACCCAATATGCCAAAGGGTGCAGTTTTCTCCAGTATGGTCTATGATTGCATTCAATACAGTCAATAAAGTAATATTTATGGATGAGATATTTATGGACAGTTAGAAAAATGCTAGCTTGCAAAGTGTGCAAACTGCATTTGAAATTGAATTAAAAACATAAATATGTAAAAATGTTATTTAATACACCAACAATTCCAGCATCTTTCCTCCGTCTCGCTCCATTTTTGATCCCACAATTGAATTGAATAATACCCTACAGAAACTTAATTGAACATGGACAGCTAGGTTTCCATTCACTCCCGATATCTAAATCACAGTATTTATGCATTCTGACTTTTTTATTGTCGCTAACAGTAAGTAAGATTTTGCTACAGTGGGCTGCAGATATAGTGAGATCCAGTTTGTCGATCAGCGATCTGTATTTTTCAACAGAATCAATCTGTGAGCCACTTTTGCGTCATCCTGAAGTCTGTTGAGCTGATCCCACCTGTCTGAGCCATTAGCTGCCATGCTTTCCTTCAGGTATCATCTTCTCGAGAAAAAAATCTCACATTCATTCACTCTCAAATACCTCATCCTACATGTGCACCATGTCAGATTCAATTTTTTTTTTCCTTGACAAACTGGTCATGATTAGTTTCAACACGTAAAAAACATTCTTCACAGCTTCTGGTGGTTTATTGCTTTCATAAAACTACAGCAAAATGATAGAGGTGAAACACAAAAGATTGCATGTTTCTATTGACGCTGCTTGTATGTATTGCTGCAATTATATTGGATACTAGGATATACACAAAACAAATCACAATGTGTAGTCAATGTCAGGTATATGCACTGTACTATGAAGACATAAAGAGACAAAAGAGGCATTGTAAATTTTGTCTCTCCTCATGTTCATCTCGCCACAATGCAAATGCAACACGAAAACAGCATGAAATCCATTCACTTATTCACATTTCAGTTTAGTGAATGCCACATATGAGCATAAATGAGTGAATTCAGATACAAATGTACTCACATTTTAATGGTTAAATTAGACTAGTTAAATTTAAACTAATATGTAGAATAAAGCAGTATAAACCTTACGATGTACACTGGAGGCCAAACGTTTGGAATAATTAGGATTTTTTAAAATGTCTTTTGAAAGAGGTCTTATGCTCACCAAGTCTGCATTTATTTGATGAAAAAAAAGTAAAAACAGTAATATTGTGACATATTATAACAGTTTGAAATAACTTCTCTCTATTTTAATAATGTAATTTTATTCCTGTGAAATAAAGCTGAATTTTCTGCATCATTACTCCAGTCTTCAGTATCACATGCTCCTTCAGAAATCATTCATATATATATAATCATGGGTCTGTAGCATCTGTAATGCATCTGCTTGTACATGTCAAAATTACAGCTCACTAACCAACATTTATCTATATGACAGAGTTCAAGATCAATAAACAAAGCTGAAAACAATGCAATGAAGTCAGAAATGAGTTATCTGACACAACAAATATCTGACACAGAAGCAAACAAATACAGAAGCAAATTCAATCAACAGTTTCACAGCACTTTTGCATGCAGCGTTTCAGTGAAAACACTGGCATCTAATTCACTAACCACACTTCTGTCTCACTGTAGACTGTGCCTTATTAAAAAAATACACACACACTATTTTGCCAATTAGCATTGCAGTAATTCCACCTACAGAAATCAGTCGGTAAACAAAATGATGTTTAAAAGAGATGTTTGTGCACATTTTCTATTGATCACGGCAGCAGTAATTCTGCAGATGATCAAATGATTGAGGACAGCATTATGACTAGGCACACATCCAGACGTATGCTGCGCTTTTGGCATTTTAAAGAGACGATTCTACAATCTGGATTACAGATTGAGTAATGCATTAAGGTCCCAGTAAATTCGCAACATCTAAGATCAAGAATTGCACAGCATAAATGGTTTCAGTGCTGAATTTGTGAGGACATTTGCTCTGTTTACTTGATTTAGTGAATTGGGCACTTAAACAATGCAGGCAGCATGTACAAATAAACCCTGCAATTGTGCATTAACCCCTAAAAAGTGCAACAAAAAGAACAGGCCTGATTCTATTATTTCCCTGGAGCAGTTTGTATCTCTAACCAATATAGAAAAGCAATTATTGCAGAATCAATAACCTACATGAAATACATATATGTTCCTGTGATTGTGTTTAGACAGGATATGCAATTGTAATTACTCACTAAAGGCACAGTATTGCTAAAGACCTCAGGGTCAGATAATAATAGAAAGGACAATATCCTCAAAGTGGTTCACGTTAGTGACATGATGCACCTGGTGCATAAAATCAGTTCATAAAATGCAATCAAATATATGAAGTTGTAAGACAATTCATATTAGTAACGGAACCCAGGCTCTGCCTAAATTTCTTTAAAAAAAATGTACCTATACATACAATTCACTGCAGTTTCCAGAACACTAGAGGCAGTAAAACACCAACAACATTTGTTCCATTTCACACAAATTATGATTACACTGGCAGATTATTGATTAATAAAGACTTATTTTTGTGTGGTTCCTTGCATAATTTTGTGTTATGATGACTTTACCATACTTTTACTAGTGCATGATGTGTAAACTAATACATTTTAATGTTTGCATCACATAACCAGCTCCTTACGTATGGCTTTTCTGATGTGCTCGGCAGTGCACCCGGTACAGCATTGCACTTGCACGAATCACGATAAAAGAGCTCAAATAAATACTTGTAGAAGTAAGCTAAAATGGCATGTTTTGCTTCAAGTAATGTGTTTTTATCTCAAGTTTGCTTTAGCTAACACTGTCGGTTAGGTTTAGGGTAAGGTTTGGCGTAGATAACAAGGCTAAAAAAATCGCTAGCCTATTGGGCTATTGTGTCAGTCGGGCTACCAAAATGCATCTTAATTACAGGGTTCAAAACGCGGCATGGATGTTTTTATATGAATGTATCTCTGAAGGGAACCAACTGTCTTCAGAAAAGTTTCAATGGCATTTTCATTTCATCTTACCTGCAATGCCTGATAAAGTAGTGCATATATACTGTATATATAATGGTCTTTTTATGTGGACTAGTTACATTTTTTTTTTCAGGCTACCAAAATCTGAAGAGTGCTTGCCCAAAGGGCTACCACCAGGGATTTTGAAATTTTGCAAGCAAATTAAATTGCAAGCAGAGAAAATTAAACATGATATTTAGCACCAGACGTGGGACATTTCTCTTGAAAACTGCTATGAAACATTCTACAAACAACATAATATCATTTTGCAACTATTTTATACCCACAGGCATGTTTTTGTATGACAGACCCGCATCTGCAATGAAGCAAAAAAATTATATCCCTGTGGAAAAGTGAAGCGAAATGTACCCGAAGCAACATATTTCAGGTTTTTCAGAAATAAAGACAGTGTCACGTATTTCCAATGAGCTTGAATCATATACTAGTGTTTTCAGCAGACACTGTTCACAACCGGCCCTAGAATGCTTGCAGAAATGACAACGGTGGACACGCTCACAGAACTGACCTCCTAGATGCATCGGAAGGGATCATGGCTTTAATGAAATAATCCTCACCTGATCTCCACCGTGCTCTGTGTTTGATTCGAGAAATTGTGTGGGTGTTTTGGCTCTCTCTTTGGATAACAGCCGAGTCCATGTCACGACGAGTAGCCAATTACTGTGCCATACTGATTGACCTACGCATCACCAAGGTGCCAACCTGCCAAAAAAAAAAGGTGTGAGAAGCGTGAGTCTTTGCCAATCCTGTACGAGATCTTATCCAAGCATTTTGTATTATTTATGTTGCTGTAAAGTTCTCAACATAGTACTCACTGAGGCATAACACATTCTAAAATTACTAACCATCTAACTGGGGGCAGATTTAAAATGAAAACATGTTTTGAAACAGGTGGCTTTCCCAGCTGGTGCTCTGGAGTGGTATTCAGTATTTCGCGGTTGTTTACAGGAAATCAACAATGACCATACTTACTTTTATTAAACATAAGTTCCAGGTCTAATTTCCCCTGTTTATATTGGTCTCAGAGTATACGATCACAAGTGGTCAGTCATTTACATCTAGAATTAACATGTATCTCATATATGTCAAATGCATATGTTGATAATGCACAAAAACAGTTTATCCAAAATATAAGTAAATGTCATAAAAAAAATGTCAGTAAAAGGGCAGAGTGTTATAAGATATG
Source organism: Sinocyclocheilus anshuiensis (assembly GCF_001515605.1). Classification (NCBI taxonomy): domain Eukaryota; kingdom Metazoa; phylum Chordata; class Actinopteri; order Cypriniformes; family Cyprinidae; genus Sinocyclocheilus; species Sinocyclocheilus anshuiensis. The sequence goes on along the minus strand of NW_015558663.1, from coordinate 115,362 downwards.
GTCTGCAAAGTTTAATCTAACTATAAATGTGAAATTAGTTACTTTAGTGGAAATTAGTGGAAGTTTGGATTAGATATAATATTCATACATTTATATTCAAAACATTATTACATGTATTAATATAATGTACAATATGTATATATATATATATATATATATATATATATATATATATATATACACACAGTATATAATTTCATTTATATAATATTATATTTATCATTTATATTTGCATTTAAAAATGTATTAATACATGTATATTCATTATATTATTACATGTATTAAAATAACTTACAATATATAAATATATAATATAGAAATTAACATGATAAAATCCCCTTCTCTCTTATTTTAAATGTTATCTCTATTTATCATTTATATTTCTATTTTTATATTATAATTTATATGATTAATAATGTATTAATAAAATGTACAATACAAGTAAATTATTATTATTATTATTATTTTAAGAAGTAATATTTGCATTCATAATCTTTCATCAAATTGTAATAGCTTAACCTTTGGTCCAATATATTTTTTCCTTTTCAATCCTGCTATACTTAAATATATGTTTATGTTTAAATGATTACAGACATAACATGTTTATTTTATTTTTTTTAGATATACAGTTCTTTGGGTAGAAGAAAAGACACTGACCTTTGACCCTCCTCTCAGATGTGTCATTTTTGCAGATGGACAGCAACTCCGACACTTATTTAGACAGCTTGCAGGAGGAAGTGAAGAATTGCTTTGTCATCTCATTTAAATCCTGTCCATCCACCAACCGCTGATTGTTTCACCTGCCGACATCCACCTCGCTGAGACGAAAATGCCTCCAGGAAAATGAACTCAAGGGAACCAAGCTCTTAGATTGTTCTGGCAGGGGTGAACCGGGTTGGCAGGGTGGTATGTGTAACACACTTCATTTTCCCACCACATGCTGAACTTAGCAAGTCAATCGATGGATCAGTGTGAGGACTATTTGGAGTCTGTTGCCATGGTTTTGTTAAACAGTGGACTAATCAACCTCTTCACACATTACAATAACTCACAGTCACATGCAGCTGCTGAAGGCTATGATGTTTTGCTCATGTTTTCTAAACCGGACTTCGGGTGGGTGATATACAGAAAAATCTTGTCAAATGGTATACATTTTTGAGTACGTTGAGAATATTGTGTGTTTTCTGTACTATGCTGAAACACTGCTGAATCTTCAGTGCCGATGTAAAAGAGATCATTTAGCCATGAATGTATTTTGAAAATTAGTTTTCTCTGTGAATATGAATACATTATAAATAAATAAATAAATAATAAATTAAACCGTGAACCATGTATAAAATAATACACACACACACACTGTGTGAGAAACATAAAAGTATATAACAAACAAATGAAATATACTTAATGAAAAACACAATAAGTGAAATAGGTAAAAAATTAAAAAAATCAATCAATCAATAAATCAATCAATCAATCAATCAATCAATCGATCGATCAATCAATCAACGTCAAGGCTCAATGGCAATGATTTTTCTACTTTATTTTTTCCGAAGTGCTTCAGATTTTCATATGCTGTTTCATTATAATGACTGTTTAAACAAAAAATCTAAATTAATCAAATTAATTTAATATAGTCATGCATGTGAGTAAATAAATGAAATAAGATTAAATTAAATAAAACAGTAACCGTGAAATAAGTAAACCGTTATAAATTATAAAACAACATTAAATTGTTATATAAAAACAGTATACATATATGAAAATGTCATGCTTTTTCATTGTGCATTCCAATTAATCTCAATCAAATTGCAATTGGGTTATTTTGATTAAGCTAAAATATAACTGATAGACAGACAGACAGACAGACAGACAGATAGATAGATAGATAGCCCACCCTGAAGCAGCTGTGTGTTAAAAAAGCAAAAACAAACAAACAAACAAAAAATAACAGCAACTCAGCACTGGTTATCATGATTTACAGTTGCAATGAAAGAGTCACGTTTTCCCGCACACCACGGGAGACGACACACAGAATACAGAACTAGCAATAAAGAGTTTTTACACAGGCTGCTGATGATGAACCAGAGAACAATGTACAATAAAATCTAAGATTGTATATCAAGTAAATGTCATAAATGGTGTTGTGAAAGGTCAGCGGGTTTTATAAGAAATGGTTCGTGAAATTTAAATCACAGTTGGTGCAAGAAGCATTGTCCTGAGCTGCAAGGTTCAGTGACCAACACTGAGTTTCAGCATGTGTAAATAAACTCAACTAAACTTGCATTTTGAGCTAAAACTGATGAAATAATAAAAAAAGAATAATCAAGATGTTACATTCTAATGGCAAACCATTTATAAAAACCGTCATCACAGCTTGACTCCATTTGCCTAGACACTTCATCTCCACCTCCTTGTCTTCCCTCCATCACAGTCCTCAGTCCTCTCATGTTTAATTATTTCCTCTCCGAACACATTATTCCTGCTTTTACTCTGCCAATCAAATCTACATGCCCATTAGTGAATGGAGACTGGAGCGGATCACAGCTAATTGTTTCTCCGCACATCAGAGCAGAGATCTCACACATTAAAGGGAATCTGGCTCTGAAATGAGAACAATACAAGGATCTGTGAGCGTTTGGAGTAATAGGAATTATGCTAATAGCCAAAATGATGAGTTTAGAGAGAAAAAGTAGACAGAAACAGTGCAGTTCAAGAAAAAAGACCTGTTTTGACAACATGATTACTTATTAATCTTAAACTGCTTTAAGTCAGTCAGATACGACACAAAGAGGAAAGAAAACTCAACATGTTGTCAAAAAGCAGAGGTGACAGTAGGACAGTAGGCCTTCTCTTAGTAACTGAGCTGTTCTGAAGGGTTTTTGGTCATTAGATACAGAAACTGACTAAGTCTCGGCTCAAATCACAAGATCAGCACTGAGCTTACTGAAACAATTGGTCTAATTCAGAGTTTGAAGGAACAGTTCGCCCAGAATGAAAATTATGTCCATTTTAATCATTTCAAACCCAAGTTTTTTTTGTTTTTTTTTTGTCGAACACAAAAGGAATTTTTAAAGAATCATAGTGATCATGGAAACTCCAAAAGGACAAAAAAAAAAGTAACAATAACATTCATTTTATATAGCACCTTTAAAGAAGCATTTAAAACAAAAATAAACATGCATATTAGGAGCATAAAATCAATTTAAAGTCATAATATATTCTGGACTTGGGAACATTTCAGTTGCATTGCTGTCTATGCAGGGTCAGACAGCTCTCAGATTCCATCAAAAAGATCTTAATTTGTGCTCTGAATATGAACGAAGGTCTTACAGGTTTGAAACGACATGAGGGTG
>NW_015558663.1:100682-111613 GCF_001515605.1 Sinocyclocheilus anshuiensis | reverse complement strand
AATATAATTTGTGATTATATTATTTCTAAAGTCAGAAGTCAGGGCTGGTAGAAAGTTGGCTCCATATTTGGTGGAGCACAAATTGTGTGCTGGGTTGTGGGCTGGGCGTGTTGAAGGGTTTCCTGGGGGCTTTCTCTTTGGGCCGTGTGGGAAGGTGCAGATTGGTTCCACCGCAATGCAACCCACAGCGACTGACTAGGCCTCCTCTCTCGCAGTTTGTCACCAGCCGTGCGCCAAACAGATGGAGCTCACACAGCACCATGCCGTGCCATGAGCTACCTGGCACTGAAAAGAAAACGAGGAAAGGGAGGGTGGCTGAGAGAACTGGCGAGGACTCATTCTGCAGTCGGTCTGACTCTACTGGATTCTGACATTGTTGATTTCCAACATCTTGATCTCCTTCACAACTTCTATCTGATGTGGGCCATCCAAGTTAACCTTTACAAGGCGAGAATAACAACCTGGATGTCAAGACTGCAAATGCATGGTAAATTATGCCCCTCGAACATACTTAAAAAATGCTTGGCTTAAACAAACACCAGTGCAAAATTCAAGAAGACTACAGAAAAGTCTTCTTAATTCATAAAGAGAATCAAAATTGACATCCCAATGGCAACCTTGGCTCAAAAACCCTGATTTGCAGAGCACTTTGTGGTTTATGGATGTGAAGTCCTACTGTCCATAAAAAAATAAATAAACAAACAAACAAACAAACAAATAAATAAATCACAAACTGAGACCCAATGGATTAGGATTTGCAAACATATCCTACTACATACTGTAAGTAACAAGTAAAAAGCACCATCAAAACCGAATCAGACAAAAAAATAACCAAAAATGGCTATTAAATTCTATATTCAGCCAAACGAATGGCCCGAAGACAAATCCAACCAAGAGACATGAAAGAATCAGCATCATATTGCTAAAAACAGCAAAAGTATGAACTCATAAAATGTATACCTTGAATGCAATGCAACTTGCTTTGGATAAAAGCATTTGCCAAATGCATAAAAATGTAAAATGTCAGGGCATTCACGGTTATCTTTGGAAGAGTATAAGAACAGAAACCCAATTAGATCGAGTATTATTATTAAAACAAAAAAGGGAAATTATTAAAACACTGGATTGAAATGAGAGTAAAAGTGGGCAAACAGGAACGCAAAATGGGAATAGGTCCAAAAAATGTTTCAGTCTCATGTTGTTCCAAACCTTTCATATTTTTTCTTTTTATTTTGCATAATGTTAAAGGGATAATTAACCTAAAATGGCAATTTACCCTAAAATTCTGTTGTATATTAAGACATTTATCTTCTACAACATTATCTTCCACAGAAGAAAGTCGTACAGGTTTGGAATGACAGGATGAGTAAAAATATGACAATTATGTATGTATGTATGTATATATGTGAACTATGCCTTCAAAGTTTCTAATTTTCCAAAGTTGAGATTCAAAAAAAAAAAAAAAAGCTCCATAAAAGTATCATTCAGCATCCTTATGACTCAAGTCTTCTGGAACAAAATGATAGCTTTGTGTATGGTAAAAACTGAAATGAAAGTAGTTATTTGCAGAAGATTTGACAAGACAGAATCAATGGTGACTTCAACTGACATCATGCTTGACAGTAAATCACCATCCACTTTCTTACGGAAAACAGAAGCCTGGACATTCTACAAAACGTCTGCTTTGGTGTCCCACGGATAAAAGAAAGTCATAAGGGTTCAAGCGTGATTAAAGGCAGGGTAGGTGATCTGGTTCAAAGCCATTTTTTTGTTATGCTTGATGAAAGTCTCTTCACATCCCGACAGCAATCACTAAGTTAAGTGGTCTAAATGTATTTATATGTATTTATATTATCTGTGGAAGGCATAGGAGCGTAAAATGTTCCTCCAAACATATCCCTCGATCCGAGGGCTATGACAGGCTGTCATCAGTGCGTTCAATTATGCTACTGCAGACCAAGTGAGAATGGAAGGCGTTATTATTATAATATTCTGTGCTTTGTACTGTAATGTTTTCTCACCGTTGAATGAGATATGAGGTTATCTGACTCCACCAATGCCATCGCTCATCGTCTCACCTGTGCGCGTTCATGCGTTTTGGAGGAGGCGTGGCTTTGGAGAGTGATTTGCAGGGAGGGTGGGATCTTATGCTTTCAAAGCTAGCTTGCTATTGCTAAATGCCTACCTTCAAATGCTTAGATTTTTTGAGAGCTCTGTTCCTTCAAATTGAGAATACAAAGAACAGAAGAGCTGACACCAAGAGCGACCCAACGCTAAGAAATAAGTCCTGACAATGTTAAGACTCAGCAAATGTAACCTTCCCAGCGAGACGAGTACAGGCTGTTCTAGTCTGCACAAAGAAGAAACAAAACTTACTTTTTGACCCTCATGGCCTTACTGTACACAAATTAAGAACACATTCTTTCCCCATTTCTCAACCCAGCACTCACAATTTCAGTAGAAATGGAAAACCAACAAACTCCCATACCTGCTAGGAAAAAGGCCAGAACGTGCAAACATTGCTGCAAGGTATAAGGGAAGTCAAGGCATAAGGACCCATGGGACACAAACTCTGCTGAAAGTGACCTTACTCAGTCAAGATTGGCCTCTTCAGATATTAGTGTAAACGAACAGAACGCATGCAAGGGCAGAATCCACCATTAAGAGTAAACGCTTGTGCTAATCCTACGGAAAAACACCAAATGCCTTCTAATCCCCATCTGTGAATGATAAGGCATAACACTTCTAGTTTTGGATCAAAAGGATAACTTTATTTAACTTTGCAGTTTGTTCGTGCCTGGAATCAAAATCCTTTGCTCTGAACAGCAGTGGTCTGGACACAATGAAGTCTGTTGATTAATCGACAAGAAAATGTGTCTTTCAGTCGAACAAATGCTCTAGTTGCTTGATGTTTTTCAGATGATTTTGTGTGAGCAGCGCTCTGAGATGCAAATTAATTTTGGAAATAAATCTGAATGCCACATGGGGCAGAGATGGGGGGAAAAATGAAATTATAATTAGTAATGCTGAACAGTGACTTCACATGAAGCAAAAGAGTCAACATTAATTCATCTTGGGATATTTTCGTTCTTCTTTGTCTGTCTCTCTCTTTCTTTTTGTCTATTATTGATAGGACATGTTAACTATTTCAAATAGTTAAAAGAGCAGAATAGCTGGGTCATTATATAATTTAGGGTACATTTCATGTCAAGTGGTGATAATTATATATTTTTATGACGATTTTCTTGAGAAACATCACATTTTACCAAATAAGAGAATACATATTATAATCTCACAATTATATTTTGTGCACCCAGGTTTTCAAGTTTGCTTGAAATTGCTGTTATGTCCCTTAAATTACAGTTTCTGCAATGTCCACTTTTTGACTGGTTGAGTCTTGACTTTAAGATAATGACAAAAAAATGTTGAAGTCAAGATTATCTAATTTATTTCTGTTTTATTTTATTTATTTATTTTCTATAATCTAAATATATTAGAATAGAAAAGAGACTGAAAAATAGATTAAAAACATATTGAGTTTAATATGAATTTACATTTTTAGCTTTAATTTTCTTTGTAATAAGAAAACATTTCATTTTACTGTCCACAAAAAAATCTGTCAACTGTTACTAACCAAACACCCCCCTGAAAAAAAAAAAAAAAAGGTAAATCACAAAACCATGTGACTAGCATTATGTGATGTCATTTTCTTCTGCAGCGGACATTTTAAAAACATTATGGCAAATGTCCTTCTAATTTTTTTCTATATTTAATCTTCATTGATCTACTGTCAAGGAGTATATTAATTGACAATTAATTGATTAATTGAATTGCATGAAATAAACATAAATGAACACTAGAAGGTATCTTGTTTCAACCGTGGAAAGACGTCAATACACAGCATTTTTCAAGTTCAAGTCCACCACCATTAATCTACATTCCTGTCTGGTTTGTTTGTTGGACAAAATGGTAAATAAGGCATTATGATTGGTCAGATCACCTGTCAATCAAGCTCACGGTGAAGGGTCAGTTGCCTGTCAACTATGGTGGGCATACATTGTAATGGTTCGCAATATTTTTATGACTTTAATTCAAATAGATATTGAAATTTGAGGTGAATCTGGTCAAGAAAATAACATTTGTTGGCTAAACAAGCCCTGCCATTGAAATTATGAGTCAAAATGGTGAAATGTTACAACCCATACAGTTTGTCCATAACATAGTTAAGAAACTACAGCATCTTTTTCCGTGTAATATCAAAATGGTGTAATTATTAAATTTGGCAACTAGCAGATAAAATATATCAACTAAAACCAACAGTTGTTTTATTGAGAAAGCATATTGTTTTCACACTTTTCTCCTGATATAAAATGTACCCTAAATTATAGAATAACTCAGTTCTATATTATATTACATGCTAATAATGACTTTCTAAGTTTAAAATCTAGCAAATGTATCACGCTGTCAAAGACTGTGTGGTCTCATCTAATAGACTAAGCACCTGAAGTAAATCACTTCTATTTTAGCCAATGATTATTATTAAGTCCTTCTGCATGACAGAATAAGAACATGTGTGAGAGTGTGACAGAGAAAAAAATTGGACAATCTGTTGCCACATCTAACGCTTTCACCAAACTGTCAATTAAAACATGATGCCCAGATGTTTGGCTCCCTTCGTTAAGTTTAATCGAGATTTCTCCATCAGTTACAGAGCTAAGCTCTCATGGTCCGTATCAAGCGATGATTGTACTGCACTTTACCAAAGTGGCAGCGTTGTAGAATGCTACTTTATAGGGACACACACAGTTGGGCGTCCATCCTATGTTGTTTGATAATGACGTTTCCTCAAATTACTCGCCCGTAGCTGATGGGAACCCTATTGTTGAGGACTCGTTTTTCCTTCTCACCCGTGGGTGGTTGTTTGAAAGTGTTGGCTGGTCTACAATAAGAAAGTCTAACCTTGAATCTCACCTTGGAAAGCAAAGCAAAGAGACAAAGTTCAAATTAAAGACTCTACAGGACTGGGTTGTATATGATCACACACTGTGTGATGGTAGAAATGCAGAAATCTTTGGTTTGTATCAAATTCCAAATAAAAAGAGAAAATAATCAATTGAGATACAGTACCTTTTGTTTAAGTATTTAGTTCAACTGTATTATTTGAAAAAAAAAAAAATCTGCATAATTATTTAATATACAGTGGGTATAGAAAATAATCACACCCTTTAAAATAATCACATTTTGTTGCTTTGCAGCCTGAAATGAAGATGGACAGTTTTTGTTTTATCCAGCTGCATTTACTCTGTACTGTATAACATCCCAGTGAAAGATATAACACCAACATGTCATAAAAAAAAAATAAAAACAAACAAACAAGTAAATAAATAAATAAAAACCAACCAAACAAACAAACAAACAAACAAGCAAACAAACAAACAAACAAACAAACAAACAAACAAACAAACAAACAAACAAGCAAGCAAGCAAACAAATAAATAAAACAATAAAACAAACAAACAAACAAACACAAATAAATAAATAAATAAATAAATAAAGAAAAAGAATGACTTGTAAACTTAATCCGGTGTAGCTAATCACCTTCTCAATGGCACACAAAGCCGTTTGACTTTCAACTGTGATCAGCTGTGCTCATTTTGATAAGCTCAGCATGAAAGGAGCTTTCCTGGAGTATTTCAGTCCATGGTAGTGCAACTGAAGCAAACAATCAACTATGGGTGGCAAGGCACTGTCAGAAGATCTCCGGGATAAAGTTGTGGACAGGCACAAAATTATTTCAAAGGCATTATTAATGCCTAGAATCAGAGTGAAGTCTGTTATTAAGAAGTGGAAGGTATCTGGTACAACACAGAGCCTCAGGACGTCGCTCCAAACTGAATGAAAGAGCCAGGAGGAAACTGGTTAGAGAGGCGACCAAGAGGCCTGAAGCAACTCTGAAGCAGCTGCAGGAATGTATGATAAAGGAGGTTCCTTGTGAGCATGTGACAACGATATCACAAATTCTCCACAAATGTGGCTTGTATGGGAGGGTTGCAAGAACAAAGCCGCTCATCAAGAAAGGCCTCGTGCAGTCACGACTGAGCTTTACCAAAACACACCTTGAAGTTTCTGAGGCAGATGAGACTAAAATTTAATTATTTGACCTCAACACCAAACGATATGTCTGGCGGAAATCCAATACAGCTCAGCATCCAAATAACAGCATTCCTGTTATGGGGGGTTTCTCTGCAAAGTCTAGATGTGCAAAGTTAGTAGAGACATATCCCAACAGACTAAAGGCTGTAATTAAAGCAAAGGGTGGTTCATCAAAATACTGACACAAGGGGATGATCCTTTTTCCAACTCAGTGATTTTTTTAGTTTTTTTGTTTTGTTCTGACATGTTGGTGTTATATCTTTCACTTGAATGTTAGAAGTTGCAAAGAGTAAATACAGCTGGATAAAACAAAAAAACTGTGTCCGTCTTCATTTCAGGCTGCAAAGCAACAAAATGTGATTATTTTAAAGGAATAAAATATTTTATAATATTTTTGCCCAAGAAACATTTATTATTATGATTAATGCTGAAAACAGTTGTGCTGCTTAAATTGTTTTTGTGGAAACCATGATACACCATGATACACACATCATTCACAAGTTTGGGTATACTAGAATATAGAAATAGATATGTATACTTGTATTCAGCGAAGATTCATTAAATTGATAAAAATGAAAGTAAAGACATTTATAAAGTTGCAAAAAAAATAAAATATTTTAAAGAAATGTTGTTCACTGAACCTTCTATTCATCAAAAAATCCTGAAAAAAAGTATCATGGTTTCCACAAAAATATTAAGCAGCAAAAACTGTTTTCAAAATTGGTAATAATTAGAACCATTACCCATTGAGCACCAGTTATTATTGATAATAACTAAGCATCAAATCAGCATATTAGAATGATTTCTGAAGGATCATGTGACACTGAAGACTGGAGTAATGATGCTGAAAATTCAGCTTTACATCACAGAAATAAATTACATTTCACAATATATTCAAATAGGAAACAGTTATTTTAAATTGTAATCATTTTTCACAATATTACTGATTTTTCTGTATTTCTGATCAAATAAATGCAGCCTTGGTGCATTTTCTAATATGCATATTCTAAACTTTTGACAGTTAGTGTGTTTATTTTATTATTATTATTATATACTGTTAAACAATTTTGTTCATACAACCTACCTGTACTTATGACTTTTCTCCGGTAAATAATAGTTGTGCCTTGCCCTCTTTTTGCGCGTGTTTAGAAATAGCAGAAGGATACAGAGTCTAAATCTCCTCTAAATCTCGAACCTATTTCCGCTGCTATGCTGGAAATTACAGAATGTAGTTCAAGACCTCTTGCTGAAAAACACAAACACATTTAGAGCTCACACAGATTACGTGACTGGACCCTGTGGAGATAACACTCCTCTGTGAGTGAGACTGCGCGCGCTGACATTGGACAGGGGCTTTATCAAGCCCAGGGGCATTGTGGGATACAGAAGGACCGAACAGATCATCGCTCAGGGGACCGGGGCTCCGGGTCTGCCTTTAATACCTGCCTGAGTTGAGCAAACCCAAGCGCCATTTCACATTTCCCTGCGGACGGAAGAGTGATTGCTCTCTTCTCATACCACACATACTGGTTTATGCACAGAAAGAGACGCGCAACCCTCGTGGGCTAGACAAAAGCTCAGAACAGACTGGCACCGGAGAACAGTCAGGCTCATGGGAGGCTGGCGTTCTTTCAAGACATGAACAAGGAGTTAGAATCTGGTGCCTAAAACTGCTCTGATTCACGATCTACCCCAAGGTGGTGCTGTGCTATTAGCAATCTTCTGGTTTCCTTTTGTCGCTGCCATTTGTATTTTTGCCCATGTTTGATAATGACACGCAGTGGGTGTGAGGCTGAATTTTGGAGAGGAAAAATGAGTCACATGCCGGTGAGATCAGTTTTCAATATCACGCCTGCTGAAGTCGCGTATGTAGGGAAGCACAATTATGACTTATCAATGTGAACTCAGATCTATATTTTTTTAACTAGGTGTCTGCATCTTTTAACAGCTGCTTCTCAAAATACAATTAAACTGTGATTTAATAATAAAATAATTGATTAGGCTCAGAACTGCAGTTTGGCAATCTTTACAGCTTATAAAAAATTAAATTATGAATGCAAATATTAATATTACGACTGCTAATTGCATCTCAGAGCACTCTATGTGCGAATGAATAACAGCTGTGCTGCAAAACTGTCATGCAAATCACCATTTCAATTAGTGGTCATTTGTGGTGAAGTCCTGACCAATCATCATACAGAGCTTCCAGATGGGACAAAATACAACAATGAAAGCCTTACTGTGCAATGAACATTCATTTGCATTTTTTCACAATGCAAGTAAGTGCTCATAAACAGGTACCTATAGCCATTAAACTCCCAGTGAAGCACGCTTTCTGACATTTCCCCTGTAGAGACAAATAAATTGGAGACCAGTGTAGTGCGATTTACGAACAAACGGCTCTTTCGAGCCTCTTCCTTTTAGTGAATCAAAAACATAAAGCGAGATTCCGCTACATTCCAAACGAGATAAATGCACCTCCGAAGGGTACTTCGGAGTGAGAAAAATCATGGCTGCCAAATTAAAGAGTCGTTCCAAACCTAAATGCTCAAAACTGGGCTTCAAAGAACACTTCAGAGTGAAAGATTTCAACACATACCGAGAGAACATGTGTAGCGCGATTCACGAACAAATGACTCAAAGAGTGAGTTTTTTGTAGTGAATCAAAACAGACTTGTGTAGCGCGATTTACAAACAAATGACTCTTAGAGCCGGTTCTTTAGTGAATCAAAAATACAAAGCGAGACCATTGTGGATAGATTCATGAGAAAATGACCTTTATGAGCCGGTTAATCAACACATACAGCGTAACCACTGTAGTCTGATTCGCAAAATACACTTATCAGTCGTTTCTTTTTATCAATTGTTCAAAAAGACAAGTTACCAGTTTTATTCAGTTTGCTGAATTGAATCAATCAGAGAGGTTCCTTTATCAACATTTGACTCACTTACTGAGCTGGAAGTTTTCATTAATAAATGAATGAATATTCTCATATAGTGGAGGAAACTCTGAAAAACTAAATTCTATAGGAAACACCGACCCAGCTGTTATATCATCCAGTTCATGATACACGTCTTCCAATTTTATTAGATGTTTTTCTTAACTTTACCATGGCCATTAACATTCTGAAAGGACTTTTATGACTTGACTCTAAAAATTTATAAAGTTTTATAAAGGTTTATAAAGTTACAAAACGACAAAAAGCCCAGTTAAAATAATTAAGCTAAATTCTTTCCTCCAAAAAAAAAAAAAAACCCATTAATATGGAGATGGACACCATGTTTCTTTGACAAGGAAGAGGAAAAAGAATATATATATAAAAAAAAAATAATAATTATATATATATATAAAAAATATATATTTAAATGTGGTATTTAATATCATCTGTAAATATATATGTAATTTCCACATTTTTCATGAAACTTTAGGGAGAAAGAATTGTCACTGATCCCAAATGCATACATGACTATAAATGCACACGCATGAGCATGTGCTCAATGAAAATGAATATGTCAGATGATTAAGATAGCTCGTGAGAGTGTAATGCGCTGCAAGAATGATGACTACAGTGAAGTTTACATATGAAAAAGAGTTCAATCGGAGGTCTTCTTTGTACATTACCGTAATTTCCATTTGACTGAGTGTATGATTAGATTTTTTTGGTTATGAGGAATAGACAATTTGAGCCATTAGGTAGACAGATACGCTGACAAATAACTCTCTGTTAACTAGGGTTAAAAGAGTGTCTGTTTGAAGACGTGCATCACATGGATGTGGCACATCTATGTTTGTTACTGTAAAGATAGCACCGTATGACATTTGTAAATGTCATCAACACTTTTGCACTCTTCATCAAATACGAGCGATAATTTGGTACAGACGTGTGTGTTTGTGAGCATAAGCATGTGAGGAGCAGCATGTAGTCAGTTAGAGACCCAGAAAATGTCATGAAGGGTTGATAGTGGCTGTGTTGAGTATAAAGGAGCTGTGAAGCGAAAAGACACATTACCGTGACATTAAAGAGGTCTGGGATGTGCTCATAAATCAATGCGAGACGTGCTGAGGCACCACAGATGATGTGCTTTGTGTGAGAGGGCTAAATGTGTCTCGCACAGCGAAGAAAAAACCTGTATGATCTTGCAATCGCTGGTTAAGAGTCAAGCTGACCTGAGATGACTTTGCACCTTGTGGATCTCATATCGATCACATAATCAAGAAACATGTTAAGTGGTCAATGAAATTCACATGTGCGATGGGCCGTGCATGAGAGGATCATTCATTTAAATATGAAATACAGTAGGTCAGTTGCTTCCAATGATTTGAGCACTTTATATGTTCACTGACATTAAACTGACCCTCCCATTAGACAGAATGAAATTTCAAAGGGTCTGTCATGTGGACTGAGGGTTTATTTTTATCTCGAAGACCCACAACCTAATGTTCACATGGTTTACGGTATGCAGGCTATTGTCCAGAAGCATATTAACAGCAGAAAAAAAAATAAAAATCTCCCATACTTAATTTAGTGTGGAACAATTTGAGCTGTCAGCTTAATTTAGTGTGATTTCATAAAAAAAAATAATAATTATATTTTGAATTAGACTGCATTTAATATTTTATGTTTTCACTTTAATTTGAAAGTTTATTATTTTATTTTTATTTTTTTTATTAAAAACTGTCGTTTTTAATAGTTGTTTTAAAAGTTTTTAGTTTTAGTTATTTACATATTTCAAGATAAACTATATAAAAATGATAAATGCTTCGGCAAATTGCTGAT
>NW_015558663.1:97577-100672 GCF_001515605.1 Sinocyclocheilus anshuiensis | reverse complement strand
TTTTTAAATATATATTTGCATTATGTCAATGCAGTTAAAACTACAATATTACTGAATAATACAGATTGTCCTGACTAGTGTCCTATAAGCATATTTTAGTTCTGCAAGATGGTAGAGATACATTTATTACTTTTTCAGTTATTAGTTATAAGAAGGTACGGATATTGGAGAGGAATTTGAGAATCTTATTTTGAAATAAATAAATAAATAATAACATTTAAAAAAAAAAAAACTTACAGACATAAGTATGCAAGATAAACCTACATCAGGCACAATGGCACTGGTGTTAACAAGTATCATGGAGTTTTGTAGGCATCACTAGAAGTCTAATAACCTGCCGCTGTAAAGGCTTGTGGAGGATATCTTTAAGATATAGTTCAAAATGCACTTTACTGGAAATGCAAAAACAACCAGAATGAGCTCAACAATGTTAGAAGCTTTTTAGTAAACCTTGTGTTACAGAACAGCATTGTTTACAGGCTGATTAGGGAAATCATTTGGTCTGCCGTATGGACTAATTGGCAAATTTGCAGTTTTCGTGCAAATTTTCTAGAATAAGCTAAGTGGTTTGTTTGTAATCCCGAGAGGTCAGAAGTATTTCGGGAATTGATGGTCTTATGAAAAAGAATTTGGAATTCATAAATAAAGTTATTATTTACATAAAAAGTTACAATGCAGAAAATATTACCATGCTTTTAAAAGAATAGAAACATCATTGCAGAGGTTTGTCACTGGAGCCTGTGAGTTTTAGCATTTGAGGATCAAACTATTATTTCGATTGACAGACTGACAGAAAACGACTGGCCGACTCTCTATGCCAGCTCAATTTTACAGACAATTGTCGTCTGCTGGAGCCAGAAATAAGATCACAACCTTTCAAACAGAAATCAGCTCTATTGTAGAGCTCTGTAAGGATGGAAGATATGGTAGCTATATAAGCGGACGGCTATTCGCTTTGCAATAATGTAATTTAACACCAAGCAGTCTTGCAACAATCTCTGTTCAAACACAATCAAGTCATTAGCTTTTCTTTTCTTCTTTTTTGTTCAAGCTGCATTGTCTCAGATTGTGTGGTAGGGTTTAGGATTTAATTTAACAAAGCTGTGCACAACTGTGGGACTTTACACCATTGACTTTTTTATTTTTTTTATTTTTTGTGAATAGAGGCCTACTGCAAGTGAAATAACTTTCATTCAGTCTTCAAGTTTCCATGCACTAATATTTTGCACTTCTAAGTGATATATTTTCTTATCTGACATAAATTAAAATAGACAGCTTGAACAATAATGCAATCTTCAAATGCATCCAACGTAGCATAAAGGCAGTGATCACAAACTTGAGTCATAATACATCATGCAAACTGGATAGGTTTAAAGGAATAGTTCACCCAAAAATAAACATTTTCTGAAATTTTACTCACCCTCAGGTCATCCATGATCGAGATGAGATTGTTTCTTCATCAGAACAGATTTGGAGAAATGTAGCATTACATCACTTGCTCACCAATGGATCCTCTACAGTGAATGGGTGCCGTCAGAATGAGAGTCCAAACAGCTGATAAAAACATCACAATAATCCACAAGTAATCCACACCACTCCAGTCCATCAGTTAACATCTGGTGAAGCAAAAATCTGTGTGCTTATAAGAAACAAATCTACCATTAAGATGTTTTTAAATTCAAATGAGTCTTCTATCCATAATATTCTCTCCATCGAAAAAGTTGTTTTGTCTGAATCAGGAGAGAAATCTGCACAGGTCAAGCACCGTTTACAAGCTAAAACAGACCAAAACAGTTCTAAACAAATGTGTAGGTGGATTTTGATGTGAGAGGACAACAGGAGATCGACTTTTTCACTCGAGGAAGTGTTATTATAGATTATGGACTCATGTTTTGTTCTACAGTGAGAATTGTAAATGCCTTAATGACGGACTTGTTTCTTACAATCACAGATTTTTGCTCCAGAAGATGTTAACTGATTGACGAGTGGTGTGGATTACTGTGATGTTTTTATCAGCTGTTTGGACTCTCATTCTGACGGCACCCATTCACTGCAGAGGATCCATTAGTGAGCAAGTGGTGGAATGCTACATTTCTCCAAATCTGAGGAAGAAACAAACTAATCTACATCTTGGACGGCCTGAGGGTCATTTTAGGGTGAACTATTCCTTTAAATGCCAAATGCCCCATGCTGCCCTGCTCTCATCATTATTTTATCATAATAATAATAATAATGCTAGCTAGGAACTGCTGGATATTCCAGGAACCAGCAGCTGTACAGGGTGCAGTTGATCGGCCATTATTAAAGCCCTGCAGAAATCAATGAAGTCCTGTCACATTAAGTAGATCTGTATTCCCGGCACAAACTCGCTGGAATTTAAAGACTTACCTGGACGCAGACTGGAGGATTAGTACCCAATTATTGTTTTTAAATAACCAGTGTGGAAAGGGACGGTAAACGCTAGGAGTTTGAGTTATAATATTTTTGTTTTTTTCTTGTGGCTGGAAGTGCCTGAAGCAAAATTCCAATCACGTTTGCTGAGGACACTGTTGTGCGTGAAGATTCGTGCCATGGGGAACATATGTAATTATGCAGAACTCTCTCTGTCATGCAGAAACACATATTCATATGCCAAATGAGATTAGTATACCAGCGGCGCATATCATACATCATATACATCACTATAAAAGATCCATTATCCCAATCCAGCATGGAACACAGCAGCAGAGATATTGGTATGTGATGGAGGTGAAGTTATTACAAACAATCAACACTTCAAATCAACCGCAGTACTCAGAAAAGACTGTAAATTACGCCAGAAAAATGTGGTTTGCCAATCTGAAGTGCTTATGATGAGACTACCATTGTATGTGGAAGTACATAAACGCAATGAGAGTAAACAGTGATAATGGTGCTCTATTAAAGATTAAAGTTGCTTTGGGTTTAAACATGTTCAAGGCAGAGAAATGGTAAGAAATTAGGAAATTGTAAATAGTTTGTGAGGCCCCTGCAAGTTTTTCTCTGTATTACTCTTCTTTCTTCTACTAAAAATAATTAACATTCAATCAGAATTCTGTGAATCATGTTAGTTAATA
>NW_015558663.1:93343-96546 GCF_001515605.1 Sinocyclocheilus anshuiensis | reverse complement strand
TGATATATTATATATATATATATATATATATATATAGATATATATATATAAACATGGACCCCTTTTATAACTGTTCACTAACCTGATGTAACTGGTTGTTTACTTAAACACACATATATTAGTGAATCTTAGCATAGACTGCATCCTAAAAGTTTTACATACAGAAGTTATCTGTATAATAAAACCGCACACCAGAACTTGATGAGAGTTATTCTTCACCTTTGTTAACCATGTATGAGCACGGTAAAAAAATATTTTTTCAAAGTTTTAAATAAAACTAAAATTACTGGAAAATTACTGTTTCTCCACTATTTTTTTTCAGTGAGGTTTACAATGCATATGCATAACTGAATTTACATTTAATTTTCATATGTATAATGCATGATTAAAGTTCTTATGAAGCCAGTCACTTTTTTATTTTTTTATGAACTTAAAGAAGAGAGAAATTGCTGTATTTTTATTTTACCTTGCAACTTTAAAAAGTGTATTATTAGTAGTATATTATGAGATTGATTTCTGGAGGATCATGTGACACTGAAGACTGGAGTAATGATGCTGAAAATTCAGCCTTGCATCACAGGAATAAATTACATTTTTAAAATGTATTCAAATAGAAAACAGTTATTTTAAATTTTAATAATTGTTCACAATATTACTGCTTTTACTGCATTTTTCATCAAATAAATGCAGCCATGGTATGAAACTTCTTTCAAAAATATAAAACAAAAATCTTACCAAACCCAAACTTTTGAACGGTAGTATATATAAAACACCTTGCCTTACAAGAGCAGCAAACATGTCACACGGTTTTCCAAAACTCCAAGCACTTCTGCAAGAACGCAACAGACATGTGCTCCATGGGAATCAGCGTGTACGCCATTTCTTTTTATTGTGTTGTCATTAATGTCATACATGGAGCCGTCTCTGCGAAGCTTGACCTCAACTTTTATCTCCGCACACACAAAGGTCCTGGACTAGCCTTCCTGAACCTCTTCAGATCCCCTATTAGTGATTCCCTTGTGTGTTGAAGAGTGGCCAACAGCATTCATATTTAATCACTACAGATCAATTATTAAACTCTGGGATCTTATCCCCCTTCTCTGGTGTGAAACATCTAATGGGATGGGACATATCCCCTGACTCCTTCTCTTTCCTCCTCCTTTCTTTATCCTCCCCTGCCCAAACGCTCCCACATTGAGGAAATTGGATGTGGAGCGGCAGTGGCACTCTGTTGGATCACTACCGCAGGGCTTCCTTTGTGTTTCGGGCCTGGAGCGAGGAAACCTGACTTGATAGTCTAATCAAGCCCATTTGCTCTGGATGAAAGTGTGGTTAGCGTGAAACGGTATCTCTTCCTCTACTCGTAGTGATGGAGGATAACAGCAAATAAGGAGACAGAATGCATGTTACCGAATGAGAGAAATGGGAAGACACAAAATGGGAAAAATCTCATCCTCATGGAGTTCTTTAGCAGCCTGCCTATCATGTGTTCAGGAAAACCTGTTTGAAAACAATCATTTTTTGTTTTGCAATGTGAGGTGATACAAGCGTTATTATATAACTAAAACCATAAACACTGGTGGGAAAAAAAATTCTAAGTAAAATTTCAAAAATATTTACAAAGAAATGGCAAGTAACCAATTGAATTAAACATGGAATTTTGAAGTAGAAAGATTGAAATAGTATTTTCTTGTAAAGCATACTAATCTTTGTTTTATGATGTTAAAACATATTTTTACAGTGAACAAATATGTTACATGAAATACATATCAACTGAAATAACAAAATATATGAAAAACAACAACAAAAAAAAAAAATAGAAATGTTGCCTTGGCAACTACCTGAAATAAAATAAATGTATTTAGTTTAACTTGACTACTAAAAATACTAAAAATAAATAACATTAATAAAAACTACATAGACATATAATTACTAAATTAAAATGACTACATCTTAAACTAACAGAAAAATTTAAATGAAAACAGAAAATATCAAAATAAAGATTATTTCAAAATATTCAAAAGATAGATAGATAGATAGATAGATAGATAGATAGATAGATAGATAGATAGATAGATAGATAGATAGATAGATAGATAGATAGATAGATAGATAGATAGATAGATAGATAGATAGATAGATAGATAGATTTAGTTTAGTTTAAGAAAAAAACTTAAACTAAAATTTAAATGAAAAACGGAAAATATAAACATAAAAAATAATTCAAAACTTAAATAAAAACTATAAAGGCCCATTCACACCAATAATGATAATTACAAATATACAACAATAACTATTTAATCATTGACAACAACAACAACATCGATTCCAATGATGTTGTTTCTCTGTGTCATTATTGTTATAGTTGGGACTCTGCTATTCTTACAGTATGATGATCCTAAAATAACACTGGATGACATCCAACACCTGAAATGAACTCAAGCGGATGCTAAAAGTCTGTTGCATGCAACTTGTGTGTCAGCTTTCCAACAACATGGAAAATAACTTGAGAGTGACGGACGTACTTCCACATCTCTGTTCCTCTTTCCTTTCAGCTCTGTCTGTGGCGCTCTTTTTTTCACCCCTTGAAGTAATCCCTGGAGGTGCTGATATTTTATGAGGCACGAGGGCTGATTGAAAAAGACATTCAGACCCATGGCGGACTTGAGAGAATGGAATAGCTTCTCATCTTCCATTCCTTCCCTGTCTGCTCCTCTCTGCTACTTATTTCAGTCATTGTGGTTAAATTGGACACCTGCTGTCGGTAGTCGCTGAATCTCCCAGAGCTGCTGTACATGTGCATTTGAGCGAAAGATGCTAAAACATATGTACGTGTCGATACGTCACTTGAGTGGAGTGAAATAGGCTATTCAGTGAGGGAGGGACTTAATTAGTGACCATTGGGAATTCAGAATGGAGCCAGGTGGTACATGATCCTAAAAGAAGAAGTTATTACATGCATTGACTAGCAAAGCTGTTTGGAATAGCATGCACTGATGAATCATTCAGGAACATTAAGATTTTACACCAATAAAATAATTGAAGTAGAATTTTGATTTTACGTTGATTTTAAATTCCAGTTCAGCTGCAAACAGGATTCAGAATTGTACAATATAAAGTAGAATGAAACTGCCATGGACGTTTCTTTCCACTACGGGATTAAAAAAAAAAAAAAAAAAAAAAAAAAAAAAGAAAAAAAAACA
>NW_015558663.1:80274-92796 GCF_001515605.1 Sinocyclocheilus anshuiensis | reverse complement strand
TTTTGTCCCAACGGGGAAAAAAAAAAAAAAAAAAAAAAAAAAAAAAGGTAATAGCAACATTTTACCTCACAATTCAGACTTTTTTCTTACAATTCTGAGAAGAAAGTTGCAATTAATTATTTTTTTTTTTATTCTGTGGTGGGAAAAAAAATAACTGAGATGTAAACTCAGAATTCAGAAGAAAATAGTCAGCATTGCCAGAAAACAAAACAAAAAAATATATAAACCCAGAATTGTGAGGGGGGGGAAAAGTTGCAATTTCCTTTTTTTAAATTCTGTGGAAGAAACAGGCTTCCATAAACTGCCGTATATGTAGTGCTTGATGTAATAATGAATGTATTTTTGTTTTTCCATTTATCATGCCATTATGAATTACCCCTCAATATACCGTCATGTTCAACACTCAGCATACAACGTATTAGAAATGTACAGAAATATAAGCTGATTCATTTTTCAATTTGTAATTCACATACATTTGATAAAATAAATATTTAATTAATATAATAAATGTAAGAAATAATTTAATATTTTATTTTATGCACCATTATTGAATCATTCATTTCCCAGAATGCTCTATTTACTCAATTTATTATATAATTAATCAATTTTTATGGCAATATTTATTTATATACATGTATAAATATCACAAAACATTAGTACGAAAATTAGTATTTATTTTTTTGACAATATTAAGCTTAGTGAAATATGTCCAATTAGTTGGGGATAAAATAAGTCTCTAACATCAGGGGATACAGAGGCATACTTATTCCAAATTAATGATGTGATAATGTATGTATGGTGTCAGACTAATTAAATTCTTCTGTGATTCCAATTCAAATTCCAACTCTACAGCTCTACTCTAAATTTCATCCCTCAGTAAAGGTCCGATCACTTCCACCCGTCTTCACTTCCAGATGCAAACTGCTTAGCTCTGCATCAGAATGCTTTTGGTTGCCAGGCGACAGTGGCAAGGATTTTTATTTATTTTTCAAGTGATAAAAATGACTCTCTGTAGCACAATAAGGCTACATGAAAACCATGAGACGTTGAGCTGAAATTAGGGCTGTGCGATTAATCGAAATTAAATCGCAAAGGCGATAAATCGCGATTAGCCAGAAGCTGCGATTGTCATGCGTATCTTTCAGTGAAGCACGGTTCTGTGATCAGTAGTAAATCTCCATCCGAAGGCCAGAGTGCCCTCTCACGCTGAAACTCCAAATACGCCTTGCAGAAGAAACCCAGGAAATCCCTATAGTGGTTGCTGAATAAACAGAAGATTTAACTGCTTTCATTGATTCAACGTGACTAATAAGCACACGACTACGACAATATATGGTTTATCCGAGTTCGTCTTATTATAATGTTTATTATACTAATGTATATAATAATTCAATGCTAATCGACATAACCTGTATCACTGCTTAGAACACTATGAAATATGTTGCGTGCCTTATTCTGTGTAAGAAGCCACATCATCTCATAGAAGGATTTATTTCAAACACTCGACTGATGTTATGAAGTGAGTTTGGAGTAAAAACATGTCATTAAATGTGGTATTTTCACGTGCTTTCAGATGGAGCAGCATTTACTACACAGAGCCGTAGTTCACTGACAAGCTACACAAACAGCTTTCATAATCACAGGACGATTTCTTCGATTTCATTATCACGCGCATTATCGTCTGCGATTATGAACACGATTTTGCGTAGCTTGTCAGTGTACTACGGCTCTGTGTAGTAAATGCTGTTCCATCTGAAAGCATGTGATGGAGATTTACTACTGATTACAGAACCGGCTTTACTGACAAGATGCGAATGACAATCGCATTCGATTAATCGTGCAGCCCTAGCTGAAATCAAATTAAAGTTACATTTCAATCTGCCATAAGAGATGGGATCCATTAACAAGGTTTAAATGGGCAAATATTAAATAAATTAATAAATAAATAGCAATCTAAAATTGTCATTATGCAAATGCGGAGGTCTTCGAAGGTGGTCACCGTTAGAGACAGGCTTGGAGGCTTGGCTTGTTTAATTCATCAGAAGCTTTTCACATATCTAATGGTTCGCTATTTTATGTCGTTTTGAAGGTTTAACGAAGAAATACAGCTAAAACTAAAATAAAACTACTGTAAATCACCCTTAAATTTACTGCTACATTTACTGTTACTCACAGCCTCAAGTATCTTATTGCTTTTCTTTTTCTCCTTAAAAACAGCAGCAACAGTGATGTAATTTATCACCAATGTCCAATAAATTGTTATATTTATTATCAATAGTAATGGAAATAAAAATAAAGTGCATTAATGGCCACCCACATTTTCATTGGCATTGGTTTTAAGTGTTTTAAAAGCATAGAGAGATGGACTTGACTACAGTATTTGCAGTGTTTCATAGGAGTGGGTGGAGCTCTGCCCACGGCAACTCTCTGATTGGTGGAATTTTCTCTATAGCATCATGGGTAATGTAGTTTTGCACCAGGGATTCCGCTCTTAAACACAATTATTTAAAACATGTTCAAATAATGTGAAATGATGGCTTCAACAAAGACATATACCATCAATTAACAATCTCAGAGCTTACAGTGTATCTGTCTTTAAAGTTAAAAATCATTTTCCCTATGGAGAAAATTAATGCCATTTTTACTTCCGTGCCTGATCCAGTAATCCAGTAAAGCCTCAGTTCTCCTAAGATGTTATCAAGTGCCTGAAGGGCAGACAAATACAGTAGGTATCTACAACAGCAATATAGTCTGATAATTTTAACCACATTTTGAATGCCATTTCCATAATGTAATCTGCACATTATCAGTAAGCATGATACAGTGTGACAAAAAGTCATAAATGGGCAGAAATACTGACAGTAACATTATCTGTAACACTGTCAAAATATTATTTAAAAATATTATTTATAAACATTTTACAAACTATTTCACATCAAAATTCCACAATGTTACTTGTCGATTATTTGTAATTATTTGACATTTACTAGCAATTCCTTAGTGAAAACTTTTTCAAAGCCAGTTTTTCAAGTGAAAAAACTGAAGCCTATTTTTATGAAAATTAAGATTTTTGCATTGTGACCTTATTTGTATGATTCTTATTACTTTAAAGTATTGGGTGTAATCATTACTCCCAGTGGCGTTTTGCATACTTTAATATAATACAATTTTAAATATTTTTTTAAATGACATACATAAAACAATGTAAATAAATTATGTAAATAAAAAATATTTTGATGGCCATAATTGCCATAAATTAAAGACAGTACAACAAATATTAGCATGATGTAAACATTCTTATTTTTTTTATTACTCAGTTAATTAATGTATTTATTTTAATGGAGACTGCGCTAAAATTCGATTTTTTTTTATTATTATTACTTCCAAGCACATTTCATTCCAAAATTCCTATTACTGCTATGTATTGGATGTTTTACTTATTCTCAGTGGTGATGATTTGCATGATTTTATATATTAAAGACTACTGTAAAAAAATATATTTTTTTACTTAAATGCCATATATATTAGGGATAACAAACACAATAAATTTATACAACATATGTACAACAAATACTAGCATGATGTATAACTTCTTAATGATTACTTTTTCACACTCATGTCACATTTATTTATTTATGTATTTATTTATTAACTTTTATTAATCCATCAATCAATCAATCAATCATTATTGATATTGGGTTGAAATAAGAATCTGTGGGTGAAACTGAATTCCTTTTCTACTTGAATTGTCATGAAAATAATTTCCATAATAACATAATTTCTTATTTTTTGTCTTCTGATTTCATAGTGAAATATAGAGTGGAAATATAACCAGGAGCGGACATGTTCTTAACAGGTTATGTGAGATTCACCCAAACACATCAAGTATTCAGACGTGACAGCAGTTGCTTTGCAAAACAGACTCACCACTCTCGACGATCATACAAACAAGCAGCATTTTTCACTCTGGTCTGAACAGAGACAAACCCCCTTCACAAACCACCTTCATTAGAGCTCCACTTCACACGGCTCCAAGCCTCGGCTTTAAATAGAGAATTAGCCGCTGGATCGCTCTCTCTTTCTCACTCACGGCTCAGGACTCATTACCCACAGTCTCAGGCAGTGGGTGGCCTAAGTGTTAAAATGATTTATTTTCGTAATAAATACTCAGTCTCTCTCCTTGTCTCTCTGTCCTCCTGCGTATTTATGCATTCCCCTGATGTAGCCGAGCCAGACTAAAACACTTTTACTAAGGTGACTTTGATTCCAGGGGGTTGTTAATGTTTTAACAGTCTTATGTGGCTCTACTCACTTTCTTTTCCTATTACAGGCCTTTATATCAGTCTTAATGTGCTTTTTCTGTGTGTCTGTTTTCATGCAATGCAGATGAGATGTGCTGTCCGGGTCACGGCACCATTTTTATGGGCAATGGTTAATTCTCTCTCTTAAAGTGTTATGAAACCCCTCATTTCAACAAAGGTCAGTTCTTACCACTGTTTTAGAAAATGCACGAAAAAGTAGTTAAATCCCACTGCGGCGAGGGGAGAGAATAAAACGACTGTCTGTGCTGTAGTCGGTTTTATTTTGCTTTTATGGATTGAACAGTTTCTCTCACAAATGCTCACTGCAATTCACAAATGCATGCAACAAAATACTGAAATATATTATACACCATTTTGTATGCTCACAAACAGATACACACAGTCCATTTTATTTCTGTAATTTAATGCACAAATAAACAGTGTGGTTTGCATTTGTATTCTGCATCGAAAATGTATGTGTAAAAAGAGGAAAATATATGTGTGAATGCACGTTTGTATTTTTCATGACTTTTTAGGCTGTTTTTCCACAACAACGTTGTGGAAATCTCACTGGTGATTTCAAACTGAAAAAAAGGTCTGAAATCTATCTCATTTGATTGATTTAACTTAATGCACAAATAAACACCGAGCTGTTTGCATTCATACTCTGCTTCGATACAATATATGTGAAAAAAAGAGGAAAACATTTGTGTGAATGCATGTTTGAATTATTAATGACTTTCATGGCTGATCTCACTGGTTCAACCTGAAATCTGTAAATTAACAGCTTTACTGTTAAGATTTTAAATTAGACATGCTAATATTAAACTTCACCGTAACACATTTACAGATCAATATATCTGTCTGCATCTCATAAAACGAGTGTTTCACAAACAAATAGGTCATATCACATAAGAGATTTCACAGTTTCTCTCATAAATGCTCGCTGCAATTCACAAATGCCTACAACAAAATGCTTTTGTATGCTCACAAAACAAATACAACCAGTCAATTTTATTCTAAATCAATGGTGATTTCAACCTGGAAAAAGCTCTAAAATCTATTAAAAAGTCTAAGTGCCACACATTCATATATATATAAACTAATAGATCATCTCACATAAACAGATTAACTGTACAAGGAATCGTTCAAAAGCAGAGCTCCAGGTCTTTTCCAAAGTGTTTTTTCCCTTCTCTAGCTGTATATTTGTTTCACAGGGTTGCTGCTTTGCAGTGAGTGTTAAATAGCTTTTGGTGAGACCCATAATTTGTAACATCAAAGCTATGGATGTGATATTTTGCGAGCACTTTGAAAACTACACAGCCTTCATAGTGTATTAGTTAAATGTACTTTACACCATCTGATTAATTCCTGATGGATAAAATTACATTACAAAGAAACAGACTGCATTTATTCAAGCAAAACCTGATGTCAGCTCAGCGGCACCAACCCATCCTAACTGTTTACATCTCTCTTTGCACTTTCACATCAATTTCCCTGTCTTACTGTATGTTGAAGCATGCACTGCACGCGCCTGCAGGGAAAACACTAGTTGTGCTGACCTCTCTACCTCTGGCCAAGGAGCCGTGAGATGCCTGCGCAGAGGCCCTCACTTTCTCGCCATCATCAACAGTCTCGCTCGCTCAACTTACTGGCCCCTGAGTCGGAAGAATGATAAATTCAGGTTATCCCTCAGAATTAAGTAGATAAGGGTCTGTGTCCAGAGCTTATCTTTAATTTATGCAGATACTCTCGGAATCCCACATTAAGAGCTGGATTTGGCTCCAAAGTAGTCCAATTAGATAGTCTATTCAGCCTTATCATACTTATAATTCAAATTGTTTGGCTGAGTGAGGTTTATGCAATACAGGTAATGATGAGCGGGAGAATCTATCAGCATTCGCCAATTGAGAGTGTTTAATATTTATGACGAGTCAAGATGTCTTTTCCAGCTGAATACAAATGCTTTTCTGAGTGTGCAAATCAGCTGAAAATTCTGTCATTCATGTCTTCTGATTTTTTTCTCTCCTCTAGCAAGACCATTATGTAAACTAGATTGAAAAACAACATCAACACCACCACAAAAAATAAGATATGAATCCACACTTCACCAGGCTAAATCTTGTATTGTTAGATAAATGCTACACGAGTTGGGTAAAAAATACCTGATTGTCATGCCTGGCCTTTGCTGTCAGAAACCATTGAGTGCTTTGCGATTTGTTTTGTGTTTGCTCTTTTATAAATTAACTTGCTCACCTTGTCGTGCAAAAATCAGAGCGTGTTTTTGTGCCCGACCGTCTGTCTTTCTGTAGGGCTCCGTTCAGACTTGTAAAGGTAGGACAATCCGACGGCAAGAGTGATTTGATTGCCTGTTGGTTTGAAATAAAAATATATACACATTGAGAAACATGGAAGTGACATTCAATCAGACGGCTGTAAATTGTCCCTCATATCAAAGTGTGAAAGGCACATGCAGTTCATCAACAATTCCCCCAGACTGCTATAACTAAAAAGAGACAAAACTGAAGTCACAAACACCATAAATCTAAGGGACAAAAAGGCTAAGGTTTTCTCAATATATGTGAATTTTAACTTTCTTAGTCAAATGGCTGATGATGGTTTAGTTATAGTGCCCCCTTTTGAAGGAATTTAACATTTGGTGCGTCTCTTTGAAATGTCTTTTTGTTAAAGTGCCCCTATCATGCCATTTTTACGGTTCCTAATATTGTTTTGGGAGTCTCCTACAATAGGATTACATGCATGCAAGGTCAAAAAACGCTTTAATTTTCTCAAAATATGCATTTAATATCACCTTATTTTCCAGCGATTCTCAAACGATTCGTTCAAAGCAGTTTAAAGATTCAGTCTCTCTCAGCCCCTCCTTTCCGTGAGCCTGCTCTGCTCTGATTGGTCAGATGGCCTAGTCTGTTTTGATTGGTCTACGGCGTACAGCGTGTTTCGGAAACGATATGCCTATTTCAATAGTTCTGTATTTTGAACGCTCTATAGAAAATATAAACATCTATTATTTATCATACTTACAGGTTGTGATTCAGTGGAGCAGCTGGTCCAAATAAACAGGATACTGATCCATCTTTCAACAGGAAGCATTTTGTGAATCCCGCGTTGAACTCCCCGAGATTAGAGAAGCAGTCATCAGTAGAATGACGTGTTTGTGGGCGGGGTCAAGTTGTTCGCGGCCGGCCAACGTAAAACATAGGCGCGCATTATGCAAATGTGTTACCCCCTGACGTGTAGCCATCACGGAAGTGGGATTCGAATTACTAACGACTCGTTTCAGCTGTTCAGAGTCGATTCTTTATTTTAGGAGACAATAACTTTATTTATCGTGCACTTTCAGCTTTACAACTTTGCAGATCGTTTACATTCACATACAGCTACATTACGCACTGCATGAAAGGCAATATTGGAAATGGCATAATAGGGGCACTTTAATGCATACTAAGTTTCAATTTCAATTTAGTTTCAACAATTACTCATTACAGGACACAGCCAAAAATACATTGGTTTACAAATTGATACAAGGCAAAGTGTGGGCTTTATCTACTAGGATTGTGAAATGTTTTAGTTTGTTTGAATTGGAAATTCAGATCCTGGAATAAGACACCTGAAAATGACTCTTCTGAGTTTTGTTGGTGTTAAATGTCCAGACCAAAGCACATAGTGAAAGAGAGTCATGCTTCACATTTTGTATTGAACTAATGACAGGAGGTTCTGTAACCTCGTTCTCTCAGCTGTGAAATTACAGCACTGCTGTACCAGACCCATATAATGAACACAATAACTGTGAGGGAGGGACAAGATGAGTTAATAAAGACATCTAGAGGGGAAAACAGACGGACATTTGTTCAGAGACAGACCCAGCCTGTTTAGAACAATAAATTCAATAGGTTTGCTGGTTAATTCAATTTCCTACAAAAAGAGTGTGTTTATTCTACTACAATTTTTTTTTTTTTTGTTAAATGAAGGTTATATTAAAACCTTTTTCATTTTTTTTAAATACCTTTTTCTCAATGTTTGATTTTTATTGTTATATTCTTATCCCGGACCCACACTTTCAATCTTAAAATATGAATTATTGTGATTATGCTTAAAATTAAGAATTAAATAATTATAAACCAGCTTGATTAGAAATGATGCAAAGTATGGGAAAAAAAAATGTTGGTATGATACTTTAAGGTCTTCATGAAATGTCTGTAACATACTTTGATTAAAATTCCTCAATGGTCGTGTATAACAACACCCTTTTTTACCTGGTTTAAAACAGCTCTGTTTACAGCGAACCATTTCGGTGCATGTCTCTTTAAATGATAATAACAGTGTGTGTGTGTGACAAATTCCAAGTATGGGACACCATACTTGGCTACACGTCACGCCACTTTTGGAGATTAACAAAAAAAAGGAGTGAATGGATTTTTATCATTGTAGGGTGGTTGTGTCCACACACTGCTAAGATACATTTATATGCAAACACCATGTAAAAGTGAATTTTGCATCCAATGTCCCCTTTAATTTGTGTATTTATGATACATAAAATGCTATGTATGTTTTGGACAAACTAGAGACTTTTAAAGGGAATTTTATAGTGTTCTTTAAGGACATTTAATTACCCTAAAAGTGCCCATACTTGAAGAAACACCCATATACTGTATGTCTGTCTGTTTGTCTCTGAGTT
Source organism: Sinocyclocheilus anshuiensis (assembly GCF_001515605.1). NCBI lineage: Eukaryota > Metazoa > Chordata > Actinopteri > Cypriniformes > Cyprinidae > Sinocyclocheilus > Sinocyclocheilus anshuiensis. The sequence continues at coordinate 83,799 of NW_015558663.1, read as the reverse complement.
GTTTTACAGTATAAAACTCAATGTCTAACAGACATGTGACAGTCAGTCCTAATCAATATACCTCATTCACTCTCGTGCCCTCATTTGACTCTGATCTCATCCGCTCTCACAAAGATATGAACTTGCATTTTGCATTTCAATATCTTCCACCCCAACCCTTGTGCCCAGTTCTAGATGTGTGGCACAATATGGATGAGATGAGGTCGTGCGCAGCATGGAACATGCTGGAACATGCATCCAGATCCTCATTTATGGCACGTCCTAGATTTGCAGCGGAGAATCAAAATAAATCAACACTCACACTGTGAGATTCTGGTTTTAATGCAATTCTGTGCATGACGTGTCTATTAAAGAGCTCAGAACAGCATTTCAGAAAGTCTGATAGATACAGTATATCTGCTTCTTTTTTGGGGATATAATTCAGCATGTTCTAGCTCAAATCAACATTGAGCACAGAAATCAAGAGACAATGGATGAGGAAAGGCTCAAAACTTAAGCTTGATTCACCTGGAGTCTCCATAGCACGGATTCAGCACACACATGTCTGACACTACAGGGTCATGAACAGCACCAAAATAAACCCTCGTGGCTGGGATATAGAGGTAAAGTAGTAGTCATGGAAAAAGCCTGTCGGAGCTCTTTAGCCTCAGCTGCAATAAAAGTCTTAACAATGACCTCGACCTGGACTTCGACCTTAAAGAGGAACATGGAAGACTGACTCAGGTGCCACTATCACAACAACATGACGAGAAACTTCTTTATAGAGTTCCTAAAACAACCTCTGACCCAAGGATTTCAACAAACTAGCTTGTTCTCTAATTAAAATAAAGTCTTTATTTGCCACCTGAGAGCAGCTAATGAACTTCATTACACAGCTTTAATGATGCACAAATTGAGTACATGGCATCTTCTCATTCAAAATATGTATGATATTCTTTCTTCAGTGGAAGACAGCGTATTTTGCAGAATATACACAGTGCTCATTTTCATAATGGAGATGGTTAAGCTAAAAAAATAATTAAAAAAAAGGTCCACATGGCCATACGGCACTATATCCCAAGTCTTCTAAAGCCATATGATAGCTTTCTGCAAGGAAAATGTCAAAATACAGCTATTGACCTAACAAATTTGATCTTAAATCTTAATCACTTCAAATACAACACGTAAAGATGTGTCACACCAGGTTTGATGTTGACAGTGTTATTTTAGTATTACTTACATACACTGTCAAAAATTTCCACCTATTTCAATTTAAAAACTTAAGTTTAGTTGCTGCCTTAAATTTTTTATTTATACAGAAGTCATTTCAACTGAAATTACATTGAACAGACTTAAACTTGAAAAAAACTATGAAACTGCTTAACTTATTTTCATGGGTTAAAGTATTGTAAAAAATAATTTAGAATTACAGCATGTATTAATATTCTGAATCAGCTTTTATTTTTAAAATTTTCAGTTTTTAACTTAATTTTAGTTTTAGTAATTTTGTTATGTGCTTTGTAATTTTTTTTTTTAATTGGAAATATTGAATGGAAATGGAAATATTTCAATTTAGCTTTAATTTATTTTTCAGTTACTTTAGTGATTCAACGCCAGTCTCTCAGTAGTGACCTGTTCCACATGTAACTGATAGTTCATGGATGACTTTTGGTTGCTTTGAGGTGTCAGTCTTTCAGTTACCAGGCCTGATCTTTAACCGCTAGGCTACAACACTGCCGATAAATAAGTCCCATTCCTGCACACTTTCATTAAGAGCACTTTGTCTTCATTCCTCGACACCTATACGAGTTTGTAGTTCAGCCAATGGCAGAGAGCTGTTTGGTTGTGAGCGATGACCTAGGTGATGTACAAGGACAGAAGGTCATTCATCCCATGGAGGATGGACTCGCCAGCGGTGTGAAGCATTTTTTTTCTTTCTTTCTTTCTTTCTCTTTTCTTTTTTGCTTCCTTTATTACTTGTTGCTTATTTTTTGAGTGACAGGAAGCTTTCAGTTTCCCTCAGGTCATGGGCAAACTTAAACAATAAAACTCTAAAAAAGCAGAGTGCGTTTGTGCCTGGTGAGAGTGAAAAAGAGACTTGGGAAGAAGGAGAAAGTGTGTGTGTGTGTGTGTGTGTGTGTGTGTGTGTCTGAATGATAGACAGATAAATAACAAAGTTAATGAAAAAAGTACACAACTGCAGAGCTTCCTCTGCTTACCTGGGCTGAATCACACGGCCCAAATGCTGATACCCAGCAGACATTATTGGTTTATGAGCGCGAGCTGTCCATCAAGGCTTTGGCAGATACAGTACTAGAGAAATGAAGGAAATAACGAGTTTGGTCATGCCTAATTTCACACTGTTTTCGAGTCCTGGTTGGCCTGAAGCTCAACGCCTGCTTGCTCACGATACACAAAATTCCAAAAACTTAAAATAAGAAAACAGGAGAAATTATGCCTGATGCTGCAATGATAAAATATTTCTGAATGTTATTTAAAACAATAAATATAAGGACATACACACACACACACACACACAATATATATATATATATATATAATGACGGCCGCACTAGAGCACGCTCACAAAATGGCGGCGACAGCGGAGCCTGATCGCAAAATGCCGGACACAACAGCGCCCCGTTATGTCACCGCTGTCAATCCTGAGTCAAGTCAAGTCACAGTTGATCATCATGAGGCAAGTCTAACCACAGCTGATCTTCATGAGGCAAGTCAAATAACAGTAGACCGTCACGAGTCAAGTCAAGTCACAACAGATCTGTCACAGTTGATCTTCATGAGGCAAGTCAGGTCACAGTTGATCTTCATGAGGCAAGTCAAGTCACAGTTGATCGTCATAAGTCAAGTCAAGTCACAGTTGATCGTCATAAGTCGTCAAGTCACAGCTGTTCGTCATAAGTCAAGTCACAGTTGCTGGTCATAAGTCAAGTCAAGTCACCGTTGATCCTCATGAGTTAAGTCAAGTCACATCTACTCTTTTGGAGTTGCATCAAGTCACAGTTGATCTTCATGAATCAGGTCACATCACAGCTGATCATCCAGAGTCACGTCACCTCACGTCTGTTCACTCAGAGTCCTGTCACGTCCTGTCTGTGGCACCCAGACCCTCAGGGACTGTTCATCAGTATCCCAGACTGGCATCCAGCGTGGAGGACCCACCATTGGTGGCTGCACGCGCAGCCGGTATACCCAAACCCACTCACTCTAGCTCTCCTGTTCCTGAACCTATTCCCCCACGCTGCTGTTTCCCCAGAGGCGATGGCGCCTGCTGCAACTTCTCCAGAGGTGGCGGCGTGTGCTGCAGAACCTCTCGAGGCGGCGGCACTCGTTTCATCTCCTTGTACGGTGGTGGCGCCCAGCAAGGCACTCGCGGCCTGTCATGTCGTAGTCGAAGGAACCGTTAATGAACTCTCCCTATCTCCTGATGGTCCTACTGTAGAACCTCCAGAGGTGGCGGCATCCGCTGTAGAACCTCCAGAGGTGTCAGTGGTTCCCACTTATGAACTCTCTGCCCGTCCTGTCATG
>NW_015558663.1:78878-79535 GCF_001515605.1 Sinocyclocheilus anshuiensis | reverse complement strand
CGTTGGAGGCCGTCTGTGATCTCTCTCTGCCTGTCCTGTCACAGCTATGGAGGCCGTCTGTGAACTCCCTGTCTGTCCTGTCACGGCTATGGAGGCCATCTGTGAACTCTCTGCCCGTCCTGTCACGGCTATGGAGGCCATCTGTGAACTCTCTGCCCGTCCTGTCATGGCTATGTAGGCCGTCTGTGAACTCTTTGCCTGTTCTGTTCCGGCCAAGGAGGCCGTCTGTGAACTCTCTGTCCGTCCTGTCACGGCTATGGAGGCCGTTTACGAACTATTGTCTCATCCTGAACTGGCCAAAGAGACCATTTGCGAACTATTACCCTGTCTCAACCCAGCCAAAGAAGCTGTTTCTGAACTCTCTGCCTTATCGGTCACACCTGAAACTGTCTGTCCATCTGTGACAGCCCAAAACCCCTTCTTTGAACCCTTAAACCTGCCTGTCATGAGCCCAGAGAATAACGATGCATTCCGTGTCTGTCCCTTTAACTCTGTCACTGCCCTAGAAAACTTTGATGAGCTTCTTGTGTTCCCTGCCTTGGTCCCTGAAACCAGGAATGCACTGCCTGTGTTGTCTGTCTCTGTTTTCTCTAGGCCCCAGTCTCTGCCATGGGTCCCGGCTCCGTCTGCTCTGCCGTGGTGGTCCTCTGCTCCGCC
>NW_015558663.1:74024-76030 GCF_001515605.1 Sinocyclocheilus anshuiensis | reverse complement strand
ACACACACACAGTTGATTGCACACAGCACTGATTGCACACAGCTGTCATCAATCACACCTTCCCTATATAACACTCACTCTGATCCCCGTCAAGCTGCCGAGTATTGTATAGCGTATATCACTCACCTAGCGATAGCAACTCTACGGAGCCCGTTAGTTTTCATAGCCTTACCTTAGTCTAGCCTTAGCTTAGTCTTGCCTTGTCTGTTTCCTCGTGTACTTATCTTCGCCTGTGTATCTCAAATTCCCCCTCTTGTCTTGTCCTATTCTGATACTGTTTGCCCCTGCCTGGACCTTGCCTTGTACCTGGAATTATCCCTCTAGTCTCGCCCTATTGATCCTGTTTGCCGAACGTAGACCCACGCTAGCCCTAGGATATATTCTTGTGTCTTGCCTTCTACATACCTGTTGCCATTGTCTGACCCTTGCCTGTCTCTACCATGTCTATTAATAAAGCTTTGCACTTGGATCCGCACGTCTCACGTCTCGTCAGCCTCGTAACAAAAACATATTTACAAGCCTGCCATACAATTTTATAAAAATACGTCTTTAAATTACAACGCAAGCATATTAAAATTAATTACCTTACTGAGACGTACTGCATTACAGGATTGACTCTCCACAGCTCATTCCAGTCTGGTTTACGTGTTTCTAATTTCATCTATATAGTTAATTTCATAAATACAAATCTCTCCTACTTTCATCTGTCTTCCCTCCATTTCTCTTTCCTGCCATTAGTCTTCCATCAAACATCAGCAGGCCTTAAGTTACCCATCGGGGGGAAGATGGGAGGTAATTACAGTAACCTAGCAATAAGTCTAAAGAGCTGCGAGAGGATGAACAGATGGAGGACAGATGAGAAGGATATAGCGGGTAATGATGGCACGGAGACTACTTTGAAGGAAACTGTATAGTGTGGCATACATATTTTCCAGCATGCAGTACCTGAAAAAAAAATAATAAAATAAAAATAAAATAAAATGCAACACTGATATTTCCTTTAAAAAAGTTATCTCTCTTTTTTAAATGTTTTGTTAACTGCATGCAATCAATAATTTAAAAAACAAGAGACTACTTTGAAGGAAACTGTATAGTGTGGCATACATATTTTCCAGCATGCAGTACCTGAAAAAAAATTAATAAAATAAAAATAAAATAAAATGCAACACTGATATTTCCTTTAAAAAAGTAATCATGCCCTCAAAATGCTAACTAGCATGCTATAAACCCAGCATAACTACTGTACAATAAGATGATGAATGATGTTTCAGATTAAAGAGAGTCATCAACAATGGCCTGCAGATGTGATTAGAATGCTGAACTGCGATGGTGAGCGAAGTCTACGAGGGTGAATACGATTAGACGCCGCTTGTAACGAGCCTTTGAAAAGGTTAAAGAAATCAATCAACAACGCAACAAGCCACAAGACTGTCAGCTACTCACAGCTATGTGGAATAACAACTGTGCAACTAATTTTCCATGGAATTACATTCATTTTCACAGTCTATGAGTGCCGATGAACTATATCACACAGCTAAACAAGTGAGGCAAGTTTAAACAACATTATTTTCCAATGTGGAATCACGCTTAAGTTGGGAGGAAAAAAAGAGCAGCATGGGAGTATAAGCACTCAGACTGTCTTGTGTGTTTTGTTGAGTTGTTGGTGTAATGAAAAGGATAGTTTCACAAAAAGTCTTACAAGCTATTTAAAGTTGCAAATAAGTTTCCAGTTGATTAGACATGCTTTTTTGATAAAACTTAATTAAAACATTAAAATGAAATCTAGAAAAATTAAAAGCAAAAGAATTTTGGAAAAATAAAACAGAATAAATTTCATAGGGCACTAAAATGTCATTTTGTTAAACTTTTATATTGTTGTTGAATTCTATACATTTCATAGTTTCAATTAATGAAACATACTTTTTGGATTAAAATCCAAAAAGTATAATAATAATAAATACTACTACTACTATTACTACTACTACTAATAATAATAATAATAATTT
>NW_015558663.1:72854-73993 GCF_001515605.1 Sinocyclocheilus anshuiensis | reverse complement strand
ATATATTTAATAAAATACACTCTTAAAATAAATTATAAAAAAAATAAATAAATATAGTTTGCTTGAATAAATAAATAATAAATAACAAAAATGCTTTTGTTATTTTGTTGTTTAAATAGGGGGAAAAAAATCACTAAAAGGGTCTGAGTGTGATTCAATTTAATGCTTTTATTCTGATTTTGGGGGAGAAAGTGACCCAGATGTGTTTTTGTGTCTGGATACTGCAGTGTCTCTATGCATGATTATGTGTTTGTGAAATGAAGACAGGAGGTTGCTCAACTTTGATGTTCCACATGCAGCCGTGTGCTATCTGTCATTCTTACTGTATGAATGTGCTTTTTGGCTTGTATGAATGTGCTTTTTGGCTGGTCAGTAACGGTGGGACCCGCTATTGATTTCTGCATAGCCTTGTGGGTCTTGATAAAGTGTGTGATACAAAACAGAAGCACAAACTAAGAAAGGGTCCTGTCACAACAACGAAACCGCCATTCCACATGAAACGAGGCCTGTTTCCTATATGACAAGGTATGTGAGGATGTAAGTGCGCACAGACACACACTCCAGATTTATGTACAGACAAGAAGGATTTGTGTTTCAGGCTAGATGGCAGATTCTTTCCACTGACTCAGATAAAGAGGAAGAAGGAGAGCGAGGGAGAGAAATACGTCACACATAGCAAAACATGTGTCCTCGAAGAAGGAAACAACTGTTATGTGTTAATGGTAGATAAGAAACATGCTATCTACCAACCTGCAATGTCATCTTGCTGTTATCAAAATCTCCTAAAGGGATAAATCTCACAAAACCAGAAAAGAATGTCCGAGGCATATTTCACCCCAAAATCAAAATAAATAATAATAATAATAATAATAATAATAATAATAACAACAACAACAACAAAGAAAAAGAAAGAAAAATAAATAAATTTTTTTATTTTTTTCCTATATTCCTTTATATTACATTAAACATAAATAAAAAAAAAGTGTAAATAAAAAAAAAAATGCATTTCAGTATATCTTGTGCTTAACAATCATGAAAAGAATGCCACCAGGGAACTATATAATTATAACTTTGTGATTTTGTGATGAACTGTACCACGACATGATTTTTATTTTATTTATTTATTTTTTTTTATGTAC
>NW_015558663.1:67630-72832 GCF_001515605.1 Sinocyclocheilus anshuiensis | reverse complement strand
TATATATATATATATATATACATACATATATACACACACACAAACACACACACACATGCACATACACACAAACACATATATATAAAGGATATTGAAAAGTATAATTTATATTTATATTACAATAAACATAATAGACATAAATGTTTACAAAAAAAGTCATAAACCAACATTAAGTCCAACATTTTAAATGTATAATTTTAAAATACAGCTTAAACTATACTACTTACCACAAATGTACAACTAAATTTAAATATTTTAATATTGATTTATGTACAATATTGCCATTGTTGCTGGAACTGCTTCACAAACAACTACGCTTTGCTTTGTGCCTCTCAACAACCCTTTACTGAAGTAAAATCACTGTAAAGCATGGTTTCGAGTGGCTTATACTTTATTGAATCAATAAAACACAAGAGGAAGTGCTATTTTGTTAATATAGTCGTGCTCTGTATTACCCATGTTCATGGACACGAACAGAAGTACATGGAGCTGTGGGTTATAGAACATCTGAAAATCAGCGAGACAAAAGGAGCCAGTGATATCTGGGACCGCAGGAAACCTCCGAGATGCATAATTCTGGGCGAGAACATCTCGGTGCAAGTACGCAAGCACCTGGACACGGCTGACCAGAACAGGACAGAGGAAGCAGCTGTGCCATCCAGAAAGGCCAGATCAGGATGTACTTTCAGAACAGACTCAGGTCTTTCAGCGAGTACAGCTGCTAGAGCAAACGCAGGCGGTTTTTCTACTTTTCTACACTGTAATGTGCTGAGGAGGCAGAATTGGCCCAAACGACTCCAAATGCTCAAGCAAAAGCAATCAAGTAGTACAACTGTGTTATCACACTCAAACTGGCCTCACTGGGGGCAGCACTGCAGGATGTTTGGCGTAATTGGACTCCACTGGGAGCCGTCCTGCAGACGCTCTACACAACTTCACTGCATCCGTCACTGGAGCTGCTTGATTGGCTGATCAACATGTAAATCTGTCTCTGGGCGACTTTATGGACTTAATCATTCGGTTTGACCCTGGAGCGCAAACAGGATTGAACGAATGCATATTTACATGACATCATGACAGTCTATCACACACAGTCTAGATATGGACTCAACCTTTACTGCCTGGAACACAACTGAAAAAGTAGTGTAGTTACATACTGGAATAATTGGGAAACCATTACACTGCAGAGCAAAGAGAAGAAAGAACACACAAGAGATCATATATATATATATATATATATATATATATATATATACACACACACACACACACACACACAGATATTTAATTGGCTTCTTTCATAAATTGCATTGGCTGCTCTAAAATGACACACCAATGTTTCAGAAGTTTAAGAACATATATATATATATATATATATATATATACACACACACACACACACACACACACACAGATATTTAAGTTTTTTTATTCCTGGTGCTACACGGGAGTGGGAAGAGCTCTTTTGGTGCGACTCTATAATTGGTGGAATTTTCTATATAGTACCATGGGTAATGTAGTTTTTCCCAACACAAATTCCCCTGTTAAACAATTATTTTCAAAATAAGTTGAATTAATGCAAACAGGTGGCTTTAACAAAAGCATATACTATCGAATAACAACCTCAGAGCACAGAAAAAGGTCTGTCTTTAAAGGTTTATCAGTTGTTGTGAAAATCAAGTTCCCTATGGAGAAAATAAATGAAGTATTTACTTCCAGATCCCAACTGTTGCACTCTATTAAACCCTGCCTTAGAATGTTATTGACCAATGCTGCCTTAGCAACTGTTGCCATCTGCCATTCTATTAGAACTTTCACTCTTTTCAAATATAAACCTATGAAGGATTGTGTGTTTGGATAGTTTTAATGCAAATGTTTTATGTGAACATTTGGTCAAATGTTGTTTCTGGGTCATATACAGTATATATAATAGTGACACAAGGTACTGTACCTTTTCCAATTTATCATTATTGATGTAACAATTTAAAGTAACTGAACATTTTATTTAAAAGAACATCAGATACATATGCTCTGAAATGCTGCAATTTATTCTTGCCCACTTAATATCTAATCAAGTTTTACCACTTTGGGTACATTTGACTGAAAATCATGCGGTTCACTGAAATTTCCTGTTCATATGGGACAAAGCTTTAAGAATTACAAAAGGCTACTTTTTAATACATCAAAATGTAATGTCTCCCAGCATGCCGCATGACATTATTAGCACTTTCATGCACTACCAAAGAGCCTTCCTCTGAGAAAAGGTAATTAGCAGATGTTTTAGTACTGCATAATTCAGTCCAAAATTTTTCTATATGAATAAACTCAAGTCCACTTTTGTTCTGTTTTCCTAACCTGTGGTCATCTGTGCAAGATACCCCATATAAACACATCCTGTTTCTCAATTCAGCTCATGCAAATCCAACCGAGCCGCACCGAGGTAGATAATTAAACAGTTTTAATTGTGTTTGCAGAAGGCTCTTCTTGGAAGACCTGCGCAATTGAGAAACTGACTTGAAGTAGACCTTTCAATGTCATGTACTTGTGAAAATCTCCTGTCATCTGGCACAATGACACTGTGCGCATGCAGATAATTAATGAAAGTATGAATTTGCATTAACCTTGTGAGTAAAAGCAAAAAATAAACAAACAAATAAATAAATAAATAATGGAACAAAAATACAAAATAAATAAATAAAAAGAAAATTGCATTGAAATTACAAAAATATATATTTCTAATGACACTGTGCGCATGCAGATAATTAATGAAAGTATGAATTTGCATTAACCTTGTGAGTAAAAGCAAAAAATAAAAAAACAAATAAATAAATAAATAATGGAACAAAAATAAAAAATAAATAAATAAAAAGAAAATTGCATTGAAATTACAAAAATATATATTTCATCTTTGTTTTGTCGATGGGATATGAAGTGTCAGGTTTAGAGTAATTATAAATTAAAACTTAAAAAGTAAAACAAAACAGCTCTTTATCTGCCCAATCTGGCAGGAAATCACATCCTGATTGTTTTAAATGTCTAATTCGAAAGAGTGACCCTTAATAGGTGGTAAGATAATTTTTTTTTTATCTGTTTATTTAAAAAAACAAAACAGTTTAGTTAATAAGTTAAAGCAGTTACACATATGCTATTGTCAGTAGTTCAAGGGGCCAGAAGAAAGAATTGCAAAAATAATTCCCCTCAGCACATGAAATTAAAGCATTTCATCTCACAATCATAAAGCTATAATAGACATTTAGGTATTAACAAAGGAAACACTCATAAATGTACAATACCAGCAGCTGGCATTTACCCGAGAGGAAATTTTTATTGCGTAAAGGTTGCTCTGTTATAGCCTGAGAGGCTTCATCAACCGCTCCGTTATGATTAATTTAAGTATCAGCTTTGCTTCAGGTGTTTCTTCTAAACAAATGAGTAAGAATATAGAAGCTACAGAGTACAAATTCATGTGGATTGCATAGATAATTTAGTCTAGGATGAGAGCATATTGAAAGTTTGACTTTTGGTAACAAATCTGAGCACAGTTTGAGACATTTTTGAGAACGGTTCTGAAGTTATAAAGGAAACGTGAGATTACAGGGTCTTTTTCCCTAGAGAAAAATCAGAAAAGCATCAGAAAAAGCTCTAAATAGTAATACAAAGTAATGCAAACAGTTGAGTTTGTATAGGAGAGAAAACATCCAGAGCTAAATGACTAGCAAATTAATCATGTCACATTTATTTATTTAGCGCTTTATACAATACAGATTAATTGTAACAGCAATATTAATGTTGCAAAGTTCTTCAGTTGCGAAACTAATTAAATATCAGCTGTAAAGCAGCTGTAAAAAAGACATTAGTGTCATTATTCAGCTCAATTTAGATCAATGTTGATTTAATTTAGTTCAATAATTGTGTGAATGTTCATTAGTTACAAATTAACTCAAATTAGTTAAATAAAGCAACTCTACAGAAAACAATAGCGCAATTTTTCAGCCCAATTCAGTTCAGTGTTGACTCAGTTCAGTTCAATAATAGTCCAAAATTCATCCAATTATAAAATAAGTTCAAATCAGCGATAAGCAGCTCAAGAGAAGACTACAGTGTCATTTTCTGTACGGTGTTGATTCAGTTCAATGACTGTGTCGATGTTGCAGACTTCATAATTTATGAAACAATTTTGATTAAGCTATAAAGAAGCTCTACAGAAGAAAATAGAGTCATTTTCCAGCTCAGTTCAAGTTTTGTTCTCATCCAATAGTGTCAAACTGATATTACTGCATATTAAATAATTAATATAACCAAATTAGTAAATAGGTTAATGATGACTGTTGAACTGGGCAAGGAAAAAAAAAAGGGCATAGGCTTACTGACAAAAACTGACAAATATATGCAGTCAGACAAATTTAAATGGATGTCCAAGGAATGAATCGACTAATAAAACTGGAAACAGGAAGCATGTGTAACTGGTGAAATGGGTTTGTGCACACCGGCTCTGCTCTGAAATTCCCGTCAGTTAGCAGAGAAAAGCATACATTTAGACTGATGCTTTAACCAGTCCACGCACATCTCACAGCAACAATTGCAGGACAGATTACATTCTGAGGTAAGATTACACAGACATCACAATCATCTGCAGAAAAAAATTAAATATGCGCACACACACACACACACACACACACACACACACACACACTACTGTAAATTATTTTTTCCCCCTCAGGTACATATGAGAATGGAAATGTCTGAATATCCATAGACTGTCAAGAACATGTCAATGTCATATTTCACACCAAAATAAAATAGAATGAAATAAAATAAGATATTAGATATAATATATTTACATATAGTCCACAAGAGAAAATAATTGTTGAACTTATAAAAATGACCACTTTCAAAAGTTTACATATGCTTGATTCTTAGTGTTGTTACCTGAATGATCCACAGCGTTTTTTTTTTTTTTGTTTTTTTTTGTGATAGCTGTTCATGAGTCCCTTGTTTGTCCTGAACTGTTTAACTGCCTGCTGTTCTTCAGAAAAATCCTTCAGGTCCCACAAATTATTTGGTTTTCCAGCATCTTCTGCATATTTGAACCCTATCCAAAAGTGACTGGATCCATATTTTCACACGGAGGACAACTGAGGGACTCATACACAACTATTACAAAAGGTGAAAACATTTACTGATGCTCAAGAAGGCAACACA
>NW_015558663.1:64521-66859 GCF_001515605.1 Sinocyclocheilus anshuiensis | reverse complement strand
TATGCGCACACACACACACACACACACACACACACACACACACACACACACTACTGTAAATTATTTTTTCCCCCTCAGGTACATATGAGAATGGAAATGTCTGAATATCCATAGACTGTCAAGAACATGTCAATGTCATATTTCACACCAAAATAAAATAGAATGAAATAAAATAAGATATTAGATATAATATATTTACATATAGTCCACAAGAGAAAATAATTGTTGAACTTATAAAAATGACCACTTTCAAAAGTTTACATATGCTTGATTCTTAGTGTTGTTACCTGAATGATCCACAGCGTTTTTTTTTTTTTTGTTTTTTTTTGTGATAGCTGTTCATGAGTCCCTTGTTTGTCCTGAACTGTTTAACTGCCTGCTGTTCTTCAGAAAAATCCTTCAGGTCCCACAAATTATTTGGTTTTCCAGCATCTTCTGCATATTTGAACCCTTTCCGACAACGACTGTATGATTTTGAGACCCATATTTTCACACTGAGGACAACTGAGGGACTCATACGCAACTATTACAAAAAGTTCAAAAGTAATGAAATTATCATGGAAATAGTAGCAATGCAAAAACTCTTACTGCTCCTACAAATAGGCTTAATCATCTTTATGCAATTAAGAGAGTCACCCATGATTTCACATTGACAAATGTGAAATACCTAAAAAAAAATCTCTACCTATACCTAAATCCCTATTTATCTACCTCAAAAAAAAAATTGTGCAAAATATATAGTTTATTTTATTTATATATTATTATAAAATATATTATCTTTTGGGGTAAAAATAATGTGTTCACGGTTCAACAAAACACATTCACAATGCAAAGCTCCACAGAAAACACAGATCATGTATTGAAATAAGCTGAATAAATGACTCAACATCATTATGGTATTGGCATCACAACTACAGTATGAGCTCAATGACATAAATTATTCTATAACTATTCATCATTATGCTTTGATCTAAAGACTGCTGACCACCCTGATAAACAGTATGAATTATAACATTTCAAGTCTTAGCAGTACACTAGTAGTAAAGAAAATTATAAAATACATATATGCATTTTAAAATAAATAAATAAAATAACACCTTAAAAGTACAAAGCAGTTCAAGACCATTTTCCAATTCACCTTCATCTGACGGCTACATTTTGCCCTTCTCTTAAACTAGCAGGATAATTAAACTCATTCACGACAATAACACGTCATTATAACTCCCAGGGGATCTTCAATAAAGCCGGTGTGTGATCCGTGTGTAACAGCTCATATGTGTGTGAGTGTGTGCCCAAGTGTAAATGCCACACTGCCCACCCGGCGTGTGTCAAGGAGCAGCAGTGACATGATAGGCAGGTGTGAAATTTACCCTTATAATTTCATCCTCCCCTCTCCCATCCATCTATGTCTATGTCACACACACAGACCTCTGCTCACGGCTGAAGCTCTGCTCTCTGTGTCCATGCCTCCATGTAGTGACTACATGGAGGCATGGACACAGAGAGCAGAGCTTCATTACATTGTAGTCTATACAACTCCACACTACACACGACTAACTATCCTAACGTCAGATAATCACCATATTATCTGCTGTGGCTTTTTTAAAGGTTCCAGAATTGTGGGTTATCTCTGTATCTCTGTGGGCTATCTCTGTGTGTGCATGTGTGTGTTTTCATATGGGTGAAAAGTGCAGTGTCCCATTTTGGTGTTGCATCAAATTAAATGTGGTTTGAAGGATAGTGGCAAAAATTGGTAACGATTTAAAATCACAATTAACCCTTTGCAAAGACCTCCCCGCTCCCCCCCTTGGCACTCTAATGCCTCACATCATGTACTCACACAGAGAAAAATATATTGCAGAGCAAAGAGGAACATGACAATGCGCAGACAGACAAGACAGAGCATGTTACTTTTGGTATGAAAGTCTCAGCTTTCAAATTTTGTCATTTTTCAAGAAATTTAAACAATAAATACTATTTTGTGGCTCTTTAATATGTCGTGACAGATTGCTGTAGCACCTCAGTTCAACCAGCATGTGAACCGATCATCTCTTCCTCTTTACTAGTTATAGCACAAAATAAACATGATTGAACATCAGAAGGTATCGTTTCAACTGCGGAAAGACGTCAATACACACCAAGTCCAGAAATGTCAGATTTGGTATTATGATTGGTCAGATCACCTGTCAGATCAAACTCCTGGTGAAGGGTAATGTTATATACAGGGCCGTCCTTAGGGGGGTGCAACTGGTGCGGTTGCAACTGGTGCGTGCTCAAGCCGATATATATATATATATATATACTCACACAGAAAAAAATTATAAACGCAACACTTTTG
>NW_015558663.1:60951-63473 GCF_001515605.1 Sinocyclocheilus anshuiensis | reverse complement strand
TGGCATTGTGCTGTGTGATAAAACTGCACATTTTAGAGTGGCCTTTTATTGTGGCCAGCCTAAGGCACACCTATGCAATAATCATGCTGTCTAATCAGCATCTTGATATGCCACACCTGTGAGGTGGATGGATTATCTCGGCAAAGGAAAAGTGCTCACTAACACAGATTTAGACAGATTTGTGAACGATATTTGAGAGAAATAGGCCTTTTGTGTACATAGAAAAAGTCTTAGATCTTTGAGTTCAGCTCATGAAAAATGGGGGCAAAAACAGAAGTGTTGCGTTTATAATTTTGTTCAGTGTATTTCACAAAAGGAAAAGTTTGAAGCAGATCTTTATAATGCTAAAACATTCCTTAGTAACCACATCTGTGATAGGCCTACTCAAATTATGGACCTTAATCGAAATGCACATCAACATTGGTCAAAGTCTATCTCTCTCTAAATATACAGAAACGTATTAGCTGTAAAATAGCTCCAAGCAGTACAAACACAAAGCCACTGTGGGTGGCCTGCTGATCCATTTCAGTATTGTGGATAGTTTCATAGTTTTATCTGGCACTCTGTTGACAGAGTTTTGGCAGCTTTGAATGTGATGAACAAAGCAGCAGCAGTGCAGACATTTGAGTGAGCGGCACAAAACACAAAGCTAGATAGATCCAAAGAGAAACATTTTGGAAAATGAGAATTCTGCTCATATGACATTTAGGGACTCGTCTGCACCCGGAGGAAATGGTGAGGGGCTTTAAAAATCCAGGGCGTCACTCTCAATTCCACTCAATTCCTTCAGAATGTGCGCTGTTTCTGTAATTTCGCATTATTTATTTACTTTTTGCCAGAGGGTGAGGCAGAATGCTCAAAGATTAATCCAGAATCCCTGCGTTTTCATACAGACACCAGCATCTAATGCATTACTTCATTGCGTTATAAAGACTAATTTAAAAAGATTTGATATTTTTTTAGTTTGACGTTTTAATGTAATTTCACAAAGAACACACTTCTGTCATCAAAGGAGCCACATTTAACCCTTTGAGGTTCAGGTATAGAATTTTCTTCAAATATTTTGTTTAAACAACATTTAATTATATATGTACATATTTGAGTTTGAAAAAATGAATGTAAATAAAATATTTAAAAACTACCTCCATCTGTCATCTATCCATCCACCTCTGAGGTTTTCCATCCATCCGTCCGTCCGTCCATCCATCCATCCATCTCTGAGGTTTTCCATCCATCCATCCATCTGTCCGTCCATCCATCCATCCACCTCTGAGGTTTTCCATCCATCCGTCCGTCCGTCCATCCATCCATCCATCCATCTCTGAGGTTTCCCGTCCATCCATCCATCCACCCACCTCCGAGGTTTTCTGTCCACCTCCATCCATCTATCCGTTTGTCCCCTAACCTCTGAGGTTTTCCGTCCGTCCATCCATCCATCCACCAACTTCTGAGGTTTTCCGAAAAAAAAAAAATCTGTAAAATATGAGGAATGCAAAAGGCTGATTCAGAGTGTTTTTGAATGAATGAATGAATGATGCATTTATATAGCACTTTACTTCACTATACTGGGGTGTTAGGACCCACGCAGACCACAGGGTGAGCACCCCCTGCTGGCCTCATTAACTCCTCTTCCAGCAGCAACCTAGTTTTCCCAGGAGGTCTCCCATCCAGGTTCTGACCAGGCTCAACCCTGCTTAGCTTCAGTGGGCATATTTTTCATTCTGTATAATTACCTGAAGTGTTAACTAATTACAGACACGTTAAGATGGAAAAACACAAATAAGACATGTTTGCAAAGGCAGGTAAATGTAAATTGGTCAGATTGAGAATGCACAATGGCATGTTATTGGGCATGATAGCAAATTTTGGATGAAAGAAACTGTAACATCAGGCCCTCGACGGATGCAAATGAATTGCTGTAAATGTGAACACTTTTGGCGTAATGGGTAAAGCGGGATAAAACAAGTAGGACTAATGCCTGGAGTTATAACTGAATCCACATCTGTGAGGCGAGTGAATAGGTTTTTAATTTAAGATCACAGCAGTGCCACTTGAGAACTGAAGAATATTCCTCAAAGACATCTCTTCAGGCAGCTCTGTACTAACTGAATAGGACGAGATGTAAAAGTTTGTGGCAGTGAAGTAGCCTGTTTTTTTTCATATAGGTAAACATGCACATACCAACAAACTCACTGTGTTCTCAAGGATTCTGGGCTGTTTCAATACGCCTGAGTCATGTTGTTGTTTACCACAGACATGTCCTTCAGTCGTACAGTATTACGCTTACAGTGGAAGTCTACCAGGCAAGTTTTTTAGATAAACACAGACATACAGTGGGTACGGAAAGTATTCAGACCCCCTTAAATTTTTCACTCTTTGTTATATTGCAGCCATTTGCTAAAATCATTTAAGTTCATTTTTTTTCCTCATTAATGTACACACAGCACCCCATATTGACAGAAAAACACAGAATTGTTGACATTTTTGCAGATTTATTAAAAAAGAAAAACTGAAATATCACA
>NW_015558663.1:53843-60828 GCF_001515605.1 Sinocyclocheilus anshuiensis | reverse complement strand
CTAAATGTTTTTTTTTTTTTTTTGAGAGAGAGAGAGAGATTGGATGTAACTTTGCTAAGACAGGCTTGGTAAATGATTATATCTCTTTAAGGGGTTTTGGACCAGCCAAGCAAGTGCCATTTAGATGAATGGGGATACTAGCAGATTGTCACGCCCATAGACTGTCTGTGTGTGTGTTTCCTCCCTCATGTGCCCATATTTGGTCGTTCCTGTTCCTGTCCTCGTTATCCCATTATTAGTTGATTCCCCTCACCTGTCTATCCCTTGTTAAGTTTAGTATTTAGAGTGTAGTCTGCCCCATGTTTCCTTGTCGGGTCTTAAACATCGTTGAGTTGGGCTACGTGTGTGTTCCTGCCTGCCTTGTGTCACCCGTTCTGAGCCCAGCCCACCTTCACCTCGCTGTGCGGAGTTCAAGCCCGAGCCCACCGCTGACGAAGAGCCCGAGACCGCCGCAACCGACGAGCCATCGCCGCAAGGGGTGACAGAGCTGAGGATCGCCGTGGAGCCGGAGCTGTTTGTAACGTCAGACCAGATGCGAGAGCCGGCTACCACGCCCGCCACAAGGGAGAAAGCCGTGGCCAGTGAGATCATGGAGAGGAGCTCCACCCACTGCACCATGGCTGAGGGTGAGCTATTTATGGATCTGGGTGAATGGAAAGCGGAGGGAGACCTTATAGACTTGTAGACCAACCTGCCCCTTCTCCTCCCTCCTTTGTCAGAGCACTCTGTCACTCCTGTTTCCAAGTCCAGCCCAAGGAGGGTTTCTGTTCCCAAGTCCAGCCCAGAGGCTCACAAATGTCCGCCCGCTCCTGCCTCCTCCCCCGCTGTCGTCTGGCAGCCCCTGTGCTCACCCTCAGCCCACTATCTGTGCGGTGGGATCACCGCAGGTCAACCAGTCTCCATTGGCGTCGTGGCTAGAGGATCCGCTGTCTCCGCCTCCAGCCTTAGAGTCCAGGACTCCGCCTCGGCCCGTTGACCCAGCGGTTCCACCATGGCTCCTAGCTCCCTCCTCTCCGCCGTTGCCTATCAGTCCACTGGCTCCACCGGGCTCCCTCGTCCCTCCGGCTCCGCCTTGGTCTGTCGTCGACCATCCGTCGCCTCGAGACTCCACTCCTCCGGCTGCACCTCGTCCCTCCGGCTCTGTCAGGCTACTCCTTCCCTTCGGCTCCTCCTCAGTCCTCTGTCGCTCCGGCTCCACCGCAGCCTTCTGGATCCCCGCCTCCGCCTCGGTAGGCCGGTGCCATCTGCTCCGCCTTGGCCCTCCGGATCCTCCCTGTCACCCTGGCTCATCGGCTCTCCGCCTCGGGCTCCTCCACCACCTGCTCCGCCGCAGTCGGTTGGCCCCTTGGAGTTGTCAGCCCTTCCTCTTCCATGGCTCCTCCCTCCGTCAGCTCCACCCTGGGTCGTCATCATGGCTGTGGCCTGGGTCCCGCTTGGCTTCTATTGCTCCAAGTCCCTTCTGTTTCCTCCTTGGCTCCTCCCTCCGTCGTCACCTCCCTGGACTCTGTCTGGCGGGCCCCTCCCAGGTGTCCGTCCTACTCCTGAGCCTCCTCCCAAGTTCCCACCCCTCCCTCCCGATGTTGTATCTACGTCGCGAGGACGTGCCTTCCAGGAGGGGGGCGAAATGTCATGCCCATGGACTGTCTGTGTGTGTGTGTTTTCTCCCTCATGTGCCCATATTTGGTCATTCCTGTTCCTGTCCTCATTATCCCATTATTAGTTGATTCCCCTCACCTTATCCCTCATTAAGTTTAGTATTTAGAGTGTAGTCTGCCCCATGTTTCCTTGTCGGGTCTTAAATAGCGTTGAGTTGTGCTACATGTGTGTTCCTGCCTGCCTTGTGTCACCCCTTCTGAGGATTATTAAAGAATGTTATTTTTGTTTACTCCACGTCTCCTCGTTCCTCCCAGTAGGCAACCGTGACACAGATAACTTTATTCTTGGTTTTACATGTACGTTTACGTGAAAGTGTTTGGTTATACCTGTAAATGAATATTGCAAGTTTTACACGTTTTTTTTGCACAGCAAGCTTGTATGTAAGACTTCCATTGTACTGTAGGTGTTTTCTTGAAGAATGAGTATAATTTATTGTCTGTGGTAAATGTTAACCAGTACAAAGTCCAAAATCTTAAAGGGGACCTATTTTAATTTAGTGCAAAGTAATAACTCAAACACAAGGCAAGTTTAACAAAGCATTTTTCATGCATATTTAGTACAATTCAAAGTGCTTTACAAAGCAAAATAAAGAGACCAAGAAAAAAAATGTCAAAGTTAAATATGAATTAAAAATCAATAATACTATTCAAAAGAAGTTGTATTGTATGATTTTGTTTACTTTTTTATGATGTTGAAATAAAACCAATGCATAAAGTGCAATAATAAAATATTTTTAAATATTGATTTATTGCATTTATTTGTCATGCATATTTTATACAATTCAAAGTGCTTTACAAAGCAAAATAAACAGACCAAGGAAAAGAAACATGAGCCATTTAAAATTCTATCATAAATATAAATAAGGAAAGACAATATGTTAGTGAAAGTTTAACAAAAAAAGATTATAAAGCAAGCATAATATACAAAAGACATTTTGTGTGATTTGTTTACTTTTTTATGACCCAAGAAAAGAAAACCAATGCATAAAGTGTGATTAAAAATGGAAAAGAAATGCAAATTTCTTCCAAAATGGAGTCAAACTCTTCACATAATGGAAAAGTTGTGGCCTTTAAAGGGGTGGTTGATTGCGATTTCACTTTTTTAACGTTAGTTAGTGTGTAATGTTGCTGTTTGATCATAAACAATATCTGCAAAGTTACGAAGCTGAAAGTTCAATGCAAACGGAGATATCGTCTTTTAAAATTCTGGCAGTTTAATGCCTACAAAAATGACTGGTAAGGGACTACAACTAGCTACTTCCAAGGTCCGTTACGTCAAGAACCCAGAATTTTACATAAACCCCGCCTCCGGGAACACGCAGCAAAGGGGGCGAGGCCATGCTGCGCTGCTTTAGAGAAGAGGAAGAGAAAACTAGGGGTGCACGTAAAAATCTATTCATATATGAATCGCAATTCTGTCTTCTAACGAAGCTAATGGATTCACAAGTTTCAAAATGTTCTAAAGCAGCGTTCTCATCCTGTTCCTGGCCTCGCCCTGCTCTGCACACGCTCTGCATCTCTCTCTCTCTCATTCAGATCATCAGACCAGTGAATACACTTATTTTCACATACTATAGCTATGAGAAGCGTTATACATGGACGCGCGTGCGGTTGCCGAACTGTATTAAAGCTTTAATCAGAATAAAACCGTATATTAAAAGCTAACAGAAGCAGTAGCATTTACAAATAACAGCTTATCTAAAAGTATGAGATAACAACAAACAAAAATCTTAGGCCTACCAATAAAAGCCGTGCTTGCGCATTGTTTACAATACAACCGGAGCACATGCCGCTATGTTGAGGGGCGGGACGTTTAGACACACGCTAGCGGCGGTTTAGCCAATCACAACACACTGGGCCAGCTAGCTAATCAATCAGAGCCCATCGTGTATTTCTGAGGGAGGGGCTTCATAAAAGCAGGAAATGATTAGCACATTCAGAGGAGAAGGGGCAGAACTGTGTGGAATAAAGGTAAACTATGTGAAAAATAATGCGTTTTTTAACAAACGAAGCATTAACACATGTTAGACTGCACCCCATAAACACAATCAAGCCTATAAAAAAAACAATCAACCACCCCTTTAAATGAGAAATCCAATAAGCGTCTCACTGACTCTTTCCAATCCAATGATTTTTAAAGTCGAAGGGTTTAATTTGTGAACTGATGCATAAAATAATCCTTGTTTCCTGTGGAAATTGCCTTTTTGTGATCTCAAAGTCTATAGTGTAATCTCAGGCTCTTACAGAAACACTGATTCAGATACTGCAGCCTGTAAGTGACAGATGTGCTCTCACAGTTTATGAAGGATCTGATGGAATATGTGCGACTGTATTTGCCGGATACTCGAGTGGTTTTGGCTGATGAGTGAGAACTCTGGGGTTTAATACATGTCTGACTCAAGGGTCATTTCACTCAGGGTGTCTTGACTGCCTATCTGTGAAAGAGGCGCTCTGGACTTCAAGGCATAAAAGCCCCTCATAAAGGCCATCGCAGAGGCAGAGTCACGGGCTCATGAGGCAGCAAACAGCATGTAGTGGCATGTTATTTTATACCAGGGAAACTGATGCATTGCTGCTGAGTTCAGCCAGATATGTATGTATATACAGTATATATATGTCCGATATATATACACACACACACACACACACATATTTATTCATTAATGTGTCATATATATATATTTTTCAAATGGATTATGAAAACGTAAATACAAGGAGCTCTAAATGATTTTTAGAATGTTTACAACTGGCTTTAGACCATCTACAAATGTTAAATCTTATTTATTTATTTTTTGGCCTCATGTTTTTCTAAACCCATATGCTATTTTTCTTTGCATATGGTTTGTTCTGTGGAGCACCAAATTACATTTTATGTTTTTTTTGGAGATTGATGGATGAACAAATAAATAAATGGTCATGAAATATATAGGCATACCCAAATATATATATATATATATATATATATATATATATTAGGTTTATTATTATTATTTTTTTTTTATTATTCACACAAATAATGTGGTTGCATGGAAAAGAGCTGCACAAGGAGCCCTCAGCATGTGTTCCACTTAAGAAAATATGAGTTTGGAATGACATTGATTTTTTTATTTTAATTTCCATGTGCACAGACCCTCTAAAGAATAACAGACTGGCAGAAGATTTGTTAGTAAATCCTACCACAATATATGCAATGATTCAGGGTGAACAGTGTATGTATACTGTAGGAAACATAGAGGGAAAAAGATTTATTTGACATTGTAAAACATATTATTTTTGTATGTGGTGCTTTAGGGCATAATAGAGATGGAAATGACAGATTTGCTGGTGATCTCATTTTTTTTCACTACGTTTCGCAGTTAAAATAAAAAGTGGGTCAGCCTGCTATCGGAAATGAGAAACGTTTGTCATTTACCTGTCTGAAATAAAAAAATCATGAATGCATACAAACCGCATAAGTTAAGCTTTGCACTCACACTTTTTGTTTGTATGAAGTTCATTCACCACCAAATCGAGACAAAACGTCAGAAATCGCAGTTGGCTTAATTGAGTTGTCTCAAGATAGGCGCTAAAATCAACGCTGTCACCTTCAGGTACACCTGTACTGGAATGAAGGCTGAATGAATTAGCATTCACGCTCATTCTGTGAAGGACTTGAGACCTCAAAAGTGGTAGATTGTGCATTATAATTCCAGCAAAAACAGCTCATCAAGAAATAAACTTTATTCTATATGAAACAAAAACTGGTAAAATTGGAACAAAAAGGTGCAAGATGGTGTATTTAATGTCCTTTAAGTATTGCAATAATGTAACAATACAATATGAAACTTTGTATATTGAGTCAAAATCTGCAGGGTAATGGAAAAAGATGATGTATATTTTATATATATATATGTTTGTGTGTGTGTGTGTGTGTGTGTGTGTGTGTGTGTGTGTGTGTGTGTGTGTGTGTGTGTGTGTTTGCATTTATTTTTAATATTCATTCATTTCAGACCTTATGGTAGGTCTGTCTTGAAAGGTTCAGTTATTTTTAAAAATCTCTTTCTCTCTCTCTCTGGAGAAAATGAATGTAATATTACCTCTGAAACCCAACTGTGCTCCATTTCTCTGTATTTGTTATGTAAACAAAAGATTATTAACCCAGGGAGAAAATTACTTTTCTTAGAATAATGAGATGGAAACCTACTTACTAATTTACTGAACCTTTTCTTTAAGTTATTTGTGATATAAGAAGACCCTTTTAGTCTCAATACATTATTAATAACAGTTGAGATGCTCTTCAAACAGATTATCTGGATTATGGAACTAGAAAAATAGATGATTTACTGAAAAAAAATAAAATGAAATATTAGAATGTGTGTGATAATGAGTGGCGAAAAAAGTTCACTTGAACTTTTGTTGCATTAAAAACAGCCTTTATTGAAAAGGGTTTTCCATAAAAAGATTTTAAAATACGTTTAAATAAAGACTTTTTATAATTGTTCAAGATGTATATTTCCTCCTGTGATTCGTGAAAATGTTTCCAAGATTTCACATCATAATACCAGATTAAATCATTTTATTTCTTATAGCTAGTGGATTTAGAAACATCACAATTGTTTTTAATCCATCATTTAGATGTAGCTCTTTTCAGGCCACGTGTGTCTGTGTCTAATTCAATTTGCAGTGACGGTGGGCTTTTATGAACAGAAGGGACGGAGCCAGTGTCTGGTCTGGCGTCCCCAGTGGCTCCCATCAGCAGATGTGTTTATGGTCACAATGAAATGTACCCTGATATTACATAAACTTCCAAAAATCTGTCTGCTGCTTTGAACTAACAGGTTGCCTTAACTAACCTGTTAAATTTCACATGGTGCATGAAAAGAAGAGAGAATAGAGGAGAAAAGACCTGGAGGTCAAATAATCTCTCTCTCTCTCTCTCTCTCTCTCTCTTTCTTTTAAACCAGTCAAAAGTTTGGAATAATTATTTATGCATTTATTTTTTTATTGTTTTAATAAAGTTTATGCTCACTATAAGGCTGCTTATATATGATAACAATGCAGTACAGACAGTAATATTGTGAAATATGATTGCAATTTAAAATATCTGACTTTTATTGTAATATATTTTAAAATATAATTTATTGTGCTGGGCTCGACAATAAGGACTGCCCGATGAAGCCGCTCGGGACAATTGACGGTTCCCTTTCATGGGAACTTCGAACTGCGTCCTCTAGGGGGCGCTATGGGGAACGCCTCGTCGTGACCCGTGTCTGAACCATACATTGAAAAAACACCAACTCGTTGGCCGGCGACAGCCATGACGTCACTACCGGTGCGACTATAGTATAAAT
>NW_015558663.1:53326-53659 GCF_001515605.1 Sinocyclocheilus anshuiensis | reverse complement strand
TGGAGATCAAATAATCTCTCTCTCTCTCTCTCTCTCTCTCTCTTTCTTTTAAACCAGTCAAAAGTTTGGAATAATTATTTATGCATTTATTTTTTTATTGTTTTAATAAAGTTTATGCTCACTATAAGGCTGCTTATATATGATAACAATGCAGTACAGACAGTAATATTGTGAAATATGATTGCAATTTAAAATATCTGACTTTTATTGTAATATATTTTAAAATATAATTTATTGTGCTGGGCTCGACAATAAGGACTGCCCGATGAAGCCGCTCGGGACAATTGACGGTTCCCTTTCATGGGAACTTCGAACTGCGTCCTCTAGGGGGCG
>NW_015558663.1:33966-53257 GCF_001515605.1 Sinocyclocheilus anshuiensis | reverse complement strand
CAGGTTACTTGTGGAACCATGGTTCCCTGAGTAGGGAACGAGACACTGCGTCCTCTAGGTTTTCTCGCCATGCTGCGGACGCAAGCTTCAGACGAAGAAGTGAATGATGTGTGCTCCCGGCGCCTATTTATACTTTAGTCGCACCGGTAGTGACGTCATGGCTGTCGCCGGCCAACGAGTTGGTGTTTTTTCAATGTATGCTTCAGACACGGGTCACGACGAGGCGTTCCCCATAGCGCCCCCTAGAGGACGCAGTGTCTCGTCCCCTACTCAGGGAACCATGGTTACACAAGTAACCTGAGACGTTTTGTCACTTGCCCGATCGGGCCACTGCCGCATCGTCATAAAACGTTTATCATTTGCATCTTTTTTTAAGCCTTGCTAATTAAAAAAAAAATCAAGCAATTTAAAAGCCCCGACTGGGCCAGTAGAAAACATCCTTAGTATTGAGCCCTGTTGTGATGTAAAATTGAATTTTCAGCATCATTACTCCAGTCTTCAGTGTCACATGATCCTTCAAAAATCATTCTAATATGCTGATTTGCCACTCAAGAAACATTTATTATTATTACCAATAATTTTATATTTTTTTTTTTTTGTATTTTGCAGCTTAATATTTTTGTAGTAAACTGTGATACACTACCATTCGAAGGTTAAATAAATAAATAAATCATATTTTTATTTAGCAAAAATGCATTGTCAAAAGTAAAAAAAAAAACATTTATATTATAAATGTTCTGAATTCTGAAAAAAAATGTATCATGATTTCCACAAAAAAAAAAAAATAAATAAATAAAAAAGCAGGAACGACTCTTTTCAACAGAATAAAATCAATAAATGAGTACCAATAATAATTAATCACAAAATCAGTGTATTATGATGACTAAATGGAGAATTTTGAAGACTAAACGAAGACTAAAAGATCCAGTAATCTCACATGCATCGCTTCTTAAGTTTCAGAAGTGATCTCAATAAAGTCTCTAATAGGGCTGCACGATTAATCGAATGTGATTGTCATGCGTATCTTGTCAATAAAGCCGGTTCTGTGATTAGTAGTAAATCTCCAGCACATGCATTCAGATGGAGCAGCGTTTACTACACAGAGCAGTAGTTCTCTGACAAGCTACGCAAAATTTGCGTTCATAATCGCGTGATTATGAAATCGAAGAAATCGTTCTGCGATTATGAAAGCTGTTTGCGTAGCTTCTCAGTGAACTACGGCTCTGTGTAGTAAATGCTGCTCTATCTGAAAGCACGTGAAAATACCACATTTAATAACATGTTTTTACTCCAAACTCACTTCATAATGTCATTAGAGTGTTTGAAATTAATCCTTCTATGAGATGATGTGGCTTCTTACACAGAATAAGGCACGCAACATATTTCATAGTATTCTAAGCAGTGATAAAGGCTGTCGATTAGCATTGCATTATTATATACTTTATTATAATAAAAATTATAATAAGACAAACTCAGATAAACCATATATTGTCATAGTCGTGTGTTTATTAGTCACGTTGAATTAATGAAAGCAGTTAAATCTTGTTTATCCAGCAACCACTATAGGCATTTCCTGGGTTTCTTCTGCGAGGCGTATTTGGAGTTTCAGCGTGAGAGCGCCCTCTGGCCTTCGGATGGAGATTTACTACTGATCACAGAACCGTGCTTCACTGAAAGATACGCATGACAATCGCAGCTTCTGCCTAATCGCGATTTATCGCATTTGCGATTTAATTTCGATTAATCGTGCAGCCCTAATCTCTAATGTTTCTTGGATTTTCCAGTATTAGAGATCTGATGAGTATGAACATTTCTCATCGAATTCTTCCAAGATTAAATTATCTGAGCTATATGTTCCACATTTAATTTAATGTGTTAATTGTCTCATCATTTGTGTCCTACATACGTTTAGGAGAAAATCAAAAACATAAATGAGACACTGATATATTCATGAAGTCTTTTGAGCTTTGAAAGCGCAATCTCTGAGCAATGACATTTTCCTCGGGGCAGGAAATATTTCAAGTCCATTATACGTCTTTAAGTACAGACCTGTAGCCTTTGTTCTTCGCAGGCTGTTCTAATACCCGAATCCACAAACTAAAATTATACCTCAGCCAGAGTCTAATAAAATCAGAGCTTCTTGCACATCGCTAGCCTCTAATCACAAACACGTATTTTCCAGTTTCCCGATCAACCTGTTGCTCTTGGCAACTGCGTGCCGTCAGTGTCATTCAGACCCTGTTTATTTAGCATGTCAATCACACTGTAATTATGCTGAGGGGGAAACCTCTTGTCAAGTGCTGCCGTAGCTGACAAAGAGTGTAATTAAAATCATTATCCGCTAATGACTTCTTTCATTCTTCTTCAAAACCAGGTTCCATTACCGCATGCCTTCTCTCTCCGCATTTACAATGTGACATTTATACCATATAATTAGTGTTACTTCTGCGTTCAACAGAGTTAAGCAATAATGCTTGCTGAATTTGAGCAAATGTGTATTCTTCTGTTATTCGAAAGCAGGTATTTACCCTGTATGCCTGATACATAAAAAAAGAAAAATCTATTAAAAAATGGAACTGTTTAGTTCCATTTAGTTCCACTTTAGACAAAATCTAAAAAAAAAAAATGCATGTGTTTTTTTGTTGAGTATATCATAGTTGATACATCAGGCTTTTATGGCTCATATAGTATGATATAGTGAGAATATGGAGCAAAAAAACAGCTCAGCGTTATTCCGAGGTCCAATGAGCAAAAATATGCAATTTGGCGCAGATGTTGATATTTATATGGCCATTAAGTGACACAATTCTGATTGAGATTGTAATGTAAATTAATGAGATCTTTATAACAGTAAAGTAGACAACTTAAAATAAATGCATTTAAATATCAGTTGTCACTCTAAATCTTCCAATAAAATGTCTTAGTAAGATATTATTTAAATGCTTAGTTTTATTATCAAATCTGTAGCTACAAAACATAAAATGTAATGCAATACAATAATGACTGAGAGATTAACAAATAAATGTTCGTCAAAAGCCTGATTATCATATTTGATACATGATTTTTTAAAATGACATGAATAATAAAGTAAACCTAAATTGCTTCAGTACGGTAATTGTTTAGCTTGAAATATTGCTAACTATATAAAATGTATTCTTATGTTCACTTTAGAAAAAAATCAGTAAAGATTTTACAGGGGGAAAAAAATAGTGAACCACAACCTGAGGGTGGGTAATTTGTATAAATGTGTTTGTATTCATTTTTGCTAAAAAAGTATAAACTATTAATTAGACGACATGAAGTTGATTGTGTGCAACAGGTTTTTGACCTTAAACATTTGTGTATGAAATATGATACAGTAGGCTTTATAGATTTCATCAAATGTCATCAAATAAGTAACATTTAGTGATATGCCAAAATATCAAACAGCATTATTTTAAGATTAAAAGTAATTTCAGTGGTTTTGTGTACATCTCATTGGCTTAAAAATAACAATATTGCAATAATAACTATATTACTATTAGGGATGTGTGAGACTAGATGGCTGATCAACTAAACACAACTGCAGCTTCTAGTCAACATTAGGGCTGCACGATTAATCGAAATTAAATCGCAAAGGCAATAAATCACGATTAGGCAGAAGCTGCGATTGTCATGCGTATCTTTCAGTGAAGCACGGTTCTGTGATCAGTAGTAAATCTCCATCCGAAGGCCAGAGTGCGCTCTCACGCGGAAACTCCAAATATGCCTCGCAGAAGAAACCCAGGAAATGCCTATAGTGGTTGCTTTAACTGCTTTCATTAATTCAACGTGACTAATAAACACACGACTATGACAATATATGGTTTATCTGAGTTCGTCTTATTATAATTTTTATTATAATAAAGTATATAATAATGCAATGCTAATCAACATAGCCTTTATCACTGCTTATAATACTATGAAATATGTTGCGTGCCTTATTCTGTGTAAGAAGCCACATCATCTCACAGAAGGATTCATTTCAAACACTCAAATTACATTATGAAGTGAGTTTGGAGTAAAAACGTTGTTAAATGTGGTATTTTCACGTGCTTTCAGATGAAGCATCATTTATTACACAGAGCTGTAGTTCACTGACAAGCTACGCAAACAGCTTTCATAACCGCAGAACGGTTTCTTCGATTTCATAATCGTGCGATTAAATCATCTGCGATTATGAACGCGATTTTGCATAGCTTGTCAGAGAACTACCGCTCTGTCTAGTATAAACGCTGCTCCATCTGAAAGCACGTGCTGGACATTTACTACTAATCACAAAACCGGCTTTACTGACAAGATACGCATGACAATCACATTCAATTAATCGTGCAGCCCTAGTCAACATTGTAAATACTAGTCGAAATGTAGTGATTTTAATTGTGCGTTTTAAAAATTATATATTGTTGTGAAAAGTGGATATCTGCAGTGGAAAACAAAATAATTTAATTTCACCTCAGACCTTCTGTGCATGCGTTTTCTTCGTGCCACTTCCTACAGCACAGAGAAATGTCCACTAGGGAAAACTATGGTAACTGATGTATTTCTGTTTGTCCAAAATGCCACCTACTGTCAGAGAATGAATTTGCATTTTCATTCAGCTCATCTGCTCCTTTTGTTGCTGTCATTGTTGTATATTTTTGTATTGTTTGATGGAAAATAAAAACAATCCAGATAAAATATCTAGAATTATTTGACTTTTATTATTTTTTTTATTCATAGTTTAACTATTTCAAATGGATCGCATGTATACACAATATTTTTGACTGTCTTCTGAGGGTTTCTTACTTTTAGAAAGTGTCCAATAATATGGATTGCACAGTTCCATATGGATAATATGGAACTGACTGGTCATGTGATCTCAACATGGCGGTGGCACTCTAATGTAGAGCAAAACAGCCGATATGATGGCAAAATTATATTTATTTTTAGAGAGAAAACTTTTTAGATCAACAGATTACGTTCTGTGGAGTATGACGAACTTGCTTCATCAAAAGAGTTTGCCATCAAAGCGGTCATCAAAGCAAACGTGTTCTCACACCCAGATTCTGAGGCGATAAACTCCAGTATGATGACTAGTGAGGGCTTTAATGTGAGTGGACAGGTGTGGGAAAGAGGGATTGTGGGATATCAAGGTGAGTGCAGGGGCTTATGGGATAATTGGACCTTTTGTTGATGGAGTATGGCAGGTGGCATGGCCATCTGCTGATGGCTGGTAGTGGTGTGGAGCAGGCACGGGTGTCGGGACGTCCCTGCGGACGTGGTGCTGAGAGTTCCTCTCCATCACTCACGGCTCAGCGCACAGCAGGGAAGAATCAGATGGTGTGGAGAGGTGAAGGCAGGGAAATGCTTCATCACAGACCAGCTGATGAGCAGCGCTGATGGAACAACACTCGAGACACATGGCCAAAGGAAATTAGCAGGATCATTCCTGTGCTGCAGCTTTTTTTTTTTCAGCACTAAGCAGCAAATCAGCATATTAGAATGATTTCTGGAGGATCTTGTGACACTGAAGACTGGAGTAATGATGCTGAAAATTCAACTTCGCATCAGAGGAATAAATTACATTTTAATGTGTGTGTGTATATATATATATATATATTACATATTTCACTTTATTTATTTATTTTTGCTTATTCCAAAATGTTCCCCCATCTAAATGCTGTCACTTCATGGAGCATCACCATCATCAAGAAATTATATTCAGAAGTCATATTCTGGACTAGAAGCCTATAAATGATTGTCAATTAAAACAGCATGTTTTATTTTAAACAACTGAATTAGAAAAAGTGAGGAAACACCTGGAATATTTCTTAATTTTTCGTCTAGTTTTCAATGGAAGAAAATCTCAACGTGTGTACTGAAAATCCACCCATATGTTCATTTAATTATGATCTTGTGCTAAAAGTAAACTAACTAATATGATTTCCATTTTAAATGATGAGAGATTAATAGTTGTAACCATATGTGGATGGGGACAAGAAAATGTATTGCATTTCATTAGCACATGTATATGTGTAATCACCTTCTTTATGGCCAGTGTCTGTGTTGTGTAAAACAGTGGTTAATGTGTGCAGTATCGCACCACTGTAAGACATTTCTCATATTTATCGCCACATCAAAACACACACACAGCACATTTTTGCTTCTCTGCAAGGCCTGTTTCATTGTATTGGTTTTCCTGAGGGAGAGCTGGCGTCTGCGGTGGAGCTTTGCTAAAAGCTGTGGAATAACAGAGTGCTGTGGACATGCTGCGAGGACAGAGGAAATGACCCGGGCCCCGGAGAGCTGTTTAAAGTTTTACAATCAGTTCTCCAGTCCTAGTACAGGCAGACGGCAGAACGAAGAATGAGGAAGCATTCCCAAACCAACCCATGCAGGACAGGTGCTTGGGCCAGACATTACTCATGACCGGATTTATTTTCTGAAGAAAATGCAAGTAGTACTTATAAAGTTGCTGCCAACTTCTGAGAATGGTGTGGGTTTTTGCCAAGATATTACTATGTGGTCGCTATAGGGTGTTCTGAGAGTTTTAAAGAGGTCCTATTATGCTTTTTCACTTTTTCAGTTTTAGTTAATGTGTGATGTTGCTGTTTGAGCATAAAAAAAGATCTGCAAGGTTACAAAGCTCAAGTGTTCCTGGCCATGGAATATGCAAAAAAATGGGACGAGGCCTGGTTGAGACCATAAGTTGCATCCCGAATGATGTACTATACACTATGCACTCGATCGTGTAGTATATGAATTTTATAAGGTTGTTTTGTCATTCATAATCAGAGTTTGAAAGCCACTCCTCCTTCACTACGTAATTAAAGTTGCGACAGTTGAGTGTATCGGTGTGTCTGAAATCGTGAACTGAGGTTCTAGGTGGTTGCTAGGCTGTCGTGGGTGCTATGCAATTTCTAGGGTGTTATGGGTGGTTGCCAGGGTGTTGCTATACAGTATGTGTTCTTAATTGTTTTAAGTGTTTTTAGCACATTGCTATGCAATTGCTAAGGTGGGTGCCAGAGCAATACTTTATTTCTGAAGTGTTTGGAGTGTTTTTGTTCATTTGTAGATGTCAGTTTTGTACCTTTTTTAGTTTGTTGCTATGTGGTTGCTTACTGGCCAGCTCAAGACAGTTCACCCGAAAGTAAAGTCTGTATAATGGTCTCTATATGGTTCAAGTCTCTTCTTTAGTGTATAAAACTGTCTCATATATCTTACATCCAGCAGTCTGACGTCTTAACTTATAGTCTGTGGTATCATTCATATCTGTAGCACAAGCGATGATGGGTGAATTGTGTGTGAATATGTGAAGTTTAATACTTAGGGTTAGAGGTTTGTTGTCACTTGCCTTTCCACTAACAAGGCAGAGAGAACAGATGCAGCTCTGCAGTTGGCTGAGAATAACAAAACAACACACTGTCACAGCAGAACGACTGTTATGAGGTAGGCAATGGAAAAAAATATGGTGTCCTCAACTTAAACTCGTCGTCAGGTTCAGTGAGCACCGCGCTGTCACTAACAAAGAGTGAGATAGATGTGCTCAAATAAATACCCCAAACTCACATAGATGGAGAGGTGAAAAGCGAAAGAGAGAGAAACTGCTTTTGAATTTCAACAGAATGGCTGCGAAGATTACCTGTCCTTTCTTTGGCTATATCTTCTTTTTATTGTGTGCTGACAGTGAAGCTGCATTCAAACGCACAAGTCCCTACATAGTGTTCGCATACTCAGCAGGGGATTTCTGTAAGAGTACATATCACATATCACTAAATTTGATAATTCATACTTCCATAGCCTACTTAAATAAAGTGTTCATGAGTATAAAACCAGAAGGTGCACCAGATATGAGTCATTATCACAACCATGCTTTGAAGTAGTTCAGAAGACTTATACATAATATAAATTAACCAAGTCACATTTCCTTCATGTACCCAACACAGGATATATGATTTAATAATTAAATATGATTATACATATTAATGATATTAAATATGAATAAATATTAATCATTATAAATAGTAGTATCTTTATGGGTTGTTGACATGATTATAATTAGTATGGTCATTATTTTAAATGCAGTAAATGGTTAAATGTTTCTTTGTCCTGTCCTACATGGACCCGTTGTTATAAAAGCTGCCGTGTTATATATATATATATATATATGTATGTGTGTGTGTGTGTGAGCATGTTTATGTGGTTTATGAGGACACACATTTGTATAATAACATGGGTATGACATAGGTATTACAACGAGAAGGTGATTTATGAGGACATTTTCAGTGTCCCCGTAATTCAAAAGGCTTATAAATAATTCAGAATGAGTTTTTTTTTAAATCTAAAAATGCAGAAAGTTTCCTGTGAGGGGTAGGTTTAATTCATACGTGTGTGTGTGTGTATATGTGTGTGTGTATATATGTGTATATGTGTGTGTGTATATTTATTTATTTATTTATTTATTTCAGAAAACTTGTACTGTTATAAATTATCATGAAAATAAGTATAAAATGATATACTTTGTATGTACACACACACACACACACACACACACACGAGTTCTACATATAAATACACATAAAATAATAACTATTATTTTGATAAATAGTTATATTAATAATAGTTATTATTATTACATAGTATTACTTATTAATATTGGTGTTGTTGAAGTGTATTCAAGTATATATGGAAGTATTATTTTTAATATACACTAATGATAATAATAATAATATAATAATAAATACAACAACTTATTAGTATTAGTATTATTATTATTAGTAGTAGTAGTATTAGTATTATTAATTGTTATTGTAGTAGTTATTATTTATGTATTAATACCATATATACATGAATATTAAACTGATAATAATAATTGTTTTGTTGTTATTAATATTATTATTTCTTCTCGTATTCAAGTATATCATGTGTGTATATATATTCAATATATACTTGAATACAATAACAGCAAAAACTTTATTAATAATAATAATTGTAATTATTATTATTGTTTTCATATATAATAAGCCTTATAGTATATGAACTATATAATCTAATATATTTGTATTATTAATATTTAATTATGAAATCATACCTTGTGATTGGTAATATGAAAATGTGACTCATGCACAGCTGCTGAATAAACACTCCTAAGATGTCTAAAGTAAATGGAAAGTCCAAAGCAACTTTTGTAGCACCGGAATGGTGTTAAATTTGCTTGTCCTTTATCTGTGCACTTCTTTTCAATTGAACTGCCCCTTGTTTTTAACTTAACTGTTAACTGAGTGATTCGATATAGGCTGAGCATCTGTGGAGATGTTTCTGTGGAGACCTGGGCGATGAACTACCAGTCATGGTTTGTGAGTCGTGACCTCTGTGTGACCCCGTCAGAGAGTAGATCAGACCCATTAATGCATAAGAGACAGTTGTTCAAAGCAGTTGTTCACACACTTGAGCTCTCCTCTGAGTGCTTATTCTGTAAATGAAAAATACCATTTTCTCTCAGTGCATTCACTTTGCCTTCACTCTCTGATTATTTAATTCATTCAGTCTGTCAACCAGCAGCTTTACTGGACAGACAGTGTTTTGATAACCAGACATAAGTATGTGTTGCTGTGACAGTTGTTATTTCCAGCCGTGACATTTTGTTCTTGTAAAGAGTGAACATGGGCAAATATAACTGCCATACAAAATGTATGAAAAGCGATTTAAAAGCCGGTGTACCTTGAAGGATAAAGCCGAGTTAATTTTTTCACAAGCGTTCCTGAGGGAGATGACAGGCAGTGTGAGCAAACGGCAGCTAAATACAGACGCGGCTTCTGTTTGAGGACTCTCAAATCTCTTTCTTTTAGGCTTGTTGCTCTGATTGTTCTCTCTCTCTCTAAGCAGTAGTTGACCTCTGATGGAGAAAGATCTTGTGCAGTTTGTGATATTTTTAACATTAGGGAGGTTGAACTTGCCTACATTCTGACCGCTGTGTTTTGTGAAGTATAAAATGTGCATTATAATAGTATGTTGTACTTTTTTTGTGAAATATTATGCTAACTTAAAATAGCTGTTGTCTATTTGAATATATTTAAAAATGTAATTTAGTCCTGTGACCAAAGCTGAATCATTACTCCAGTCTTTAGTGTCACATGATCCTTCAGAAATCATTCTGATTTGCTGCTCAAGAAACATTTATTAATATTGTCAACGTTGAAAACAGTTGTGCTGCTTAATATTTTTGTGGAAATGGTGTTACCTATTTTTTTCAGGATCATTTATTTGAAATAAAAATCGTTTGTAACATTATACGTCTTCATTTTTCACTTTTGATCACTTTAATGCATCATTGCTGAATAAAAGGTGATTCATTCAAAAATAAGTCAATACATAAAACAAAAAAAATAATCAATTTGATTCAGTTGAATAAATGATTCAATAATTCACTCAAAATGGCAATGGCTTGTTTGGTTACAGAATGAACCAGTGTTTTTTTTAACGAATCGATTCGGTTGAGCGAATGACTCACTCAGAAAGAACGAACCCTGGTTTCATTCATGAATTAATCATTATTTCTGAACAAAGCAATTTGGTTGAGTGAATAATACAATGCTTTAATCATAAAGACAGTCCTGAAAGAACAAATCGTTTAAGTGAAAGTCGCTTGTTACCACCCACTAGTGGAACAATGTAACTTGTGGAAAGACTCGATGTAAAATCCCCAGCACTAATACACAGACTGACAGTCTGGCAGCAGATTTTGAACTGTGTTCCATTCAGCTTCATCTTCCTACTTGGAAAAGCCAAAAGAACATAATTTGAAGTCTGTTTTCTAACTTGGAAAATTGAGCTGAAATCCAAAATGATACTGGTAAACATTGCAAATAAAATGAGTTTCTGTTACATGATAACATCTTTGCCATGTAGAGTTGTACCCCCTCAGCTGAGGAACTGTCTTTGGTATTCTAAAGGAAAGTTCTAGATGTGACAAACATTGGCAGAGGAGTGTTTCTCAGTAACACGTGAGTTAACACAACTGATAGCACACACACACGTGAGACCTTGTGTGTCCCCTAGTTTGCGACTCGCCGTGAAACTCTATCCTGCTGATGAAAGGCTGACCACATGGATTCTGACAGTGCTTTTTGATGACCGCGTTCGGTCTGTGTCCTGGTGGGTTTAAATGAAAGCTCTCGGTTACTGCACACAGACATGCAGTACAGAGCTGTTGCTTTCAGTCTTTTTGAGGGAACACTTATTCACTGAAAGTGTTGGTAAACCCGTTTATTTCAAGTTTGTCTCTTATGGGCTTGTAAAAAAGCTTCAATAGGTTGGTTCGTGGCTCCGAAGAGGTTTTGAAAATGTTATTTATCTTAAAAAATACAAAAATAAAAAATAAAAATAATTGATTATTGTATATTTTGTTTAGTTAAAATATAAACAAAATGTTTATATTTTATACAAAATTTACAATATAATAATATACGATTGATTTAGCCTAATATTAATTTATATGAATAATATCGTGTGTGTGTGTGTGTGTGTGTGTGTATATGGTCTATAAATAATCTACAAATATAGATATGTTTATTTTCGATGTCATATTTGTTGCCTTGAGTTGTTTTGTTTGTTATTTTAAGGGAAACTATGGATGTTTAAGAACATTTTATTTCAGGAAAGTCCATTTGCTCTCCATTTAATCTCACAAACAAATGAGATAATATCTTAATATAGCAAATGGAATAGGAAAATAAAGTCCAAAGAAAGTAAGTTTAAACAAAGTTCTGTTCTTGATTCACTTACTTTTAGTTTGTAAAGCGCTGGCATCTTGACCTGGTTTGACAGGCGTGAGGTTTGACGGCTCACACACTAGTCACGATCCCTCTGGAAACAAAAGGAATATACAATGATCTGCCATATGAACAGCAGAGAGGGGAAGGGAGACATGGAACTTATTTTATATTCTTCTAGTGTTTCTCTGAACCATTTGCACATGTATCACTATTCCTTGATTTTCTGTTCTCCTGTTCTAGAGATCTGCACCGGCATTAAAATGAATTACAACCGCGAAACCCAAAGTTAGCCTCTGAAAAACTGACCCGAAACTCACTCCAAACTTTTATTAAATTCAATAATAAGAAATACAAATGTAAAAATAATTTGTAGAATTGCAAAAATAGCTTTTAAAAATATAATACAACAGAGAGGGGAAGGGAGACATGGAACTTATTTTATATTCTTCTAGTGTTTCTCTGAACCATTTGCACATGTATCACTATTCCTTGATTTTCTGTTCTCCTGTTCTAGAGATCTGCACCGGCATTAAAATGAATTACAACCGCGAAACCCAAAGTTAGCCTCTGAAAAACTGACCCGAAACTCACTCCAAACTTTTATTAAATTCAATAATAAGAAATACAAATTTAAAAATAATTTTTAGAATTGCAAAAATAGCTTTTAAAAATATAATACAATTAAAACATTAATTATTATATTAATCATTGTATTCATATTATTGTAATTCATATTAGCATGATTAATATAACTTATAATGTATAATATAATAATTAATATACTAATAATGTAAAACAATTTTACTACAAATATATAAAAATATATTTTTTGCACTGCCAACTGCCAGTTTATTTTATATTTTATACAATAACAATATGTAATTAATATTATACGATATAATTTCTCATGTCTACTTTAATATTTTAATAATAGTAAAATAAATTGATGTTAATATGAATCATTTAATATTACTTTAATTATATTATAATTATAACAACATTTATTTATTTATTTGCAATTTCAAAAGTAATGCACTTCACATTCAGACACAAAGCATTAGAAAAAAAAACAGAACTTACAGTGGATTAAAAAAAAATAATAATTTACCTTTTTAAAAATAAAAAGGTAAATTGTAAAAATATTATAATAAATTGGAAGTAGAAAATAATTCCGAGTTGTTTGTGGTCCTCCTTGTGGACCTCGACAGTCCTGTGGTGAATAGCACAGACTCCTGCCATGCACAGCATGCTGGGAGCCATAATTATAATGTCTAAATTCAATGATCCCACTTACAGAAACTTCTCCCAATTCCATTTCCTGTATAATTTCAAGTTTGCTTTGTCAGTTCGCCAATAAGCAACATGTTGGGACCGATATCCCAGGAGCTTTTTTGAAAAGCTGTCACCTGTGTTTTTCTTTGCTAGTTGTGTTCATTTCATTTTACACTTCTGAAACTGTCAGCCTCAGCGCATGGTTGGGGCGGCGGCATCGGGTAGCTATTGTTTCTGGTGTTGTAAGTTTGAATTTATTCACTTTGGTGTGTCCCCGCACCGAGATGTGACATTTCACCGCTGTATTTTTAGACAGTTCATCCCTCATTGCCAAGTCTGGAGCCTAGAGAGGCGAAATATGTGTTGTGATTAGAATTCGGGCTTTCGGCTTAATTCAGATGCATTTGCTGAAGGAAAGAACAGTGCCTGCGGGGCAGAAAATGAATGGTGTTAAAGTTTAGTTGAGTTAGGTGTTAGGGTTTGCTTCTGTGTAAACACAGCACCAGAGCCACCTTACTCTTTGCCATTGTCTTAGTATCTTGTTTTAAACCGATAACATGTCACCTTTGCAGACATAAAAACAATCTAAATTATTCATACAGTACTTTTCAAAAGTTTGGAAACATGATTTTTAAATGTAAGTCTAAACATTTAAACGTCGTTTTAAATGTCTCTTACGTTCACCAAGGCTGCATTGATGTGCTCAAAACAAAAAAGCGAATAATGTGAAAGAGTATTGCAGTTTCTCTTAGAATTATTTCTGAAGGATCATGTGACACTGAAGACTGGAGTAACGAAGCTGAAAATTCAGCAATGAATGATTTTTCAAAATACATTCAAATAGAATACTTACAATAGTATTCTCACAACAGAAAAAATATTGCAAAATATCCTGATTTGTTTTCATCAATGTCTTCAGAAATGACAAAAAACACTATAAAGGGAATTCATACAAAACATTTGCTATATTCTGAATCTTTTGAAGTAATATGATAACCATGTGTGAGGAACAGATCAAAAGTTACAGCATTTGCTGAAAATCTTTCTCATCTGCTGTTGATCTCATTTACACTCCTTTTAAAGGGGTCATATCATGCTGCTAAAAAGAACATTATTTTATGTATTTGGTGTAATGAAATGTGTTTATGCGGTTTAAGATTCAAAAGACACATTATTTTCCACATACTGTACATTATTGTTTCTCCTCTATGCCCCGCCTTTCTGAAACGCGTCGATTTTTACAAAGCTCATCGGTCTAAAAAGCGAGGTGTGCTCTGATTGGCCAGCTATCCAGTGCGTTGTGATAGAAAGCTCGAAGTTGAAGTATTTCCTCAGCGACCAGCACAGATCAGCTCCAGGCATGACGAAGCGATATCGTCCTCTTTTGGAAGGCCAAACAAAGTAGTTTCACTTTCACAACAAAACACACAGCGTCTTCACGACATGGCGCCGGCGGCAACAACAATACTACAGCGAGAATAAAAGTTACGCCTTCTTTCTTTGCGTGAACATTTGGGCGGCGTTATGCAAATCTTCCCACATAGTGACGTAGACATGTGGGGGAGTGTTAGAACGAGCCGTTTTAGGTAGGCGTGGTTGACTCTTAACTTTTATAAAGAATATCTCTTTGGATTTGAGCCTTTAGTCTTTGCAACTTTACAGATCTTCTTTATGCACCAAGAGCTTGTAACACTCCAAAGAGAAAGGAAAAATTGAAATCGCATCATATGACCCCTTTAAGTAACACACGTTTTGACATATTTGAACTGAATGGGATTGAAAGCTGTGGTGAAAGAGGAGATTTTCCGCAAATAATGTCTTAAGTATCAATCTTTTCTCACAGAAAAGCTTCAGTAGACTTGGAATAAAGTGCACAAGTCATGGACTGCACTTATCTAACAGCCCCAATCCTCATTATGTGGACATTCGGCAGTATTTTTTCTTTTGTTTTTGACTGAATAAGGAACCCGCTGTGTTCTCTTCCAGTCTGTTGTGCTCCGTCCAGGAGTTTTTGAACACAAGAACATGTGTGAACATCCAAATCCATCTATTTTTACTCGACAGTCAACCCAACAATAGTCTATTATGATTTTCATTACAAGTATGATGTCTAGGTGTTCAGTTTTGGATGAACTGCAAGGTGAAGTAGTGTCGTTTGAGATTAAATGCTCGCAGAAAGTTGTTAATGCAATGATTTTCTCCCAAACACATTTCAGTAATGGCTGCTATGCTTTTGCGTTCAATTAT
Organism: Sinocyclocheilus anshuiensis; assembly: GCF_001515605.1. Classification (NCBI taxonomy): domain Eukaryota; kingdom Metazoa; phylum Chordata; class Actinopteri; order Cypriniformes; family Cyprinidae; genus Sinocyclocheilus; species Sinocyclocheilus anshuiensis. The sequence continues at coordinate 37,964 of NW_015558663.1, read as the reverse complement.
TGCTCGGATCTGGGTTCAGATATGCTCATGTGTCCCAGTTGTACACACAATTATATCAGACTGTGGTGCGTTACTGAATGTGGTAATAACTGGATTTCAACCAAGCAGTTAATTAGACTGGAGAGCAGAGCTGGAGCCCGCTGCTCATTTCTTGGCCTCCTCTTTGACCCGTGTAATGTAATATCAACACCGTTCTTCAGGGCTTTCTCTCCATGACCTAAAACTCTCCTGACAGTTTGACTGACTTGTGATTCATCAGCTCTTTTCCAACACCAAGCCAAGTCATCATAGCTTTGCTCCCAATGTGAAAGCAGTTGCAAACAGCAGCTAAATTATGCAGTTTTTTTCTTTGTTTTGTTTTTAAAAGATGATGCTTCATTTCAGCCAAAATCTAAGGCAGCACCGCATCTTTTGCAAATAAGGCAATCCCAGAATGCTGTGCAACAAGGTCACTATAAAGTTTTTCATAGCAGATATGGCAGAAATTGTAAAAGTTTGAGTTTGCTAGTATGCTAATCCAGATTTATCCAGTAAGGGCGACATGGACTGTACATATATTTAATTCAGTACTGAAAGTTCTGAATAGGAAATAGTAATTAAATGCAGTATATGTGTGTGCAATGTATTTTTTTGTGATTCTTAACCATGTCAAAACCTGACATAGAAAATGACAGAAATTGTACAAAACAAATTATGTAATAAATAAAGTTAAAATAATATAAATATTATATTATATATTGCATAAATGCAATGAATATATATTTTTAAACATCATTAATAAAATTATCATTATTTTGATTTTATACTTAAATATAAATAATTGTCATATTTATTTTATTACTAATATATTTTACTTTTTGATTAAAATATGTTAATTACATTATTATAATGAACATTTTTTGTATTAAATTAAACATGATGATGATGATTATTTGTATTATTATTGTACATAAAAATATGTACATCGACTGTAAAGCCTGACATAGGCAATTATAAAAAATGAACAACCATACAAAATATGAAAAAAAATGAAATAATATATTTTTGCATATTTGATGCACAAATACACTAAATATAGATTACAAGATTTCAATGTATCAAATAATACCATATATATATATATATATATATATAATTATTATTTTTTTTTATATTTATTCATTATTCTTTTTTTTCCAGCTATGCAGTTGGCAATGCTTCAGCCGTAACTTTCTTCATTAACCTCATTACCAGCAGTGTCCATCAATCATGTGTTTTGTTTGGCTAAAAGCTGTGAGCTGTTGCTGCTAAGATTTGCCTCATGTGAAGCAGTCAATACTGCTGCTCTCTGTCAAGTGCACACTAGATGAAAGTGCAGCGAAAGGAACTGTGTACTCGCATCTCCTCACGCAGATTGATGAACGCTCTTATTGACTGCGATGTTGCAAAGATATCATGTTCTACCCAGGTTTTGCTTGTGTTCACCAGAGACTTCATGAAATAACTTTTTACTTTGATTTTCAGTTGTTTTCGTAGAAATGCAAAGCTTGTATTTTTGTTTAAGCACCCAAAAATAAAACTTCTGCCATCATTTAACTTTTTACTTTGATTTTCAGTCGTTTTCGTAGAAATGCAAAGCTTGTATTTTTGTTTAAGCACCCAAAAATAAAACTTCTGCCATCATGTCCTCACCATCAGCTTGTTTCAAACCTGTTTGACCACTTATGGTCCACTTATAAGTCCACTTATGCAGCCTGTAAATAACCTTGAATATTTATATTTTCAAATATTCAAGACCGTTTCCCATTTTGAAACCATGCATACTAAATGTTCCTTCTTATTTCACTTTCAAATTGGCCTTTCCTTGAACTTCGTCTCTTTATTTCCATCCCAGTCTATGAATAGAACTTTTTGTTTCTGTTAATGAACTGCCTAGCAGTTAATTTTCAGCAGTGATTAGTTCCACTCAGGTTCAGGTCAAGCGTCATCTGAAGTGGAGCACGGTTTCTCTGGGGTTCAAGAGTTGAGCCGCTATGGAAGCTTCATAAATGCTATTGTCATGGCGCCTGTCTCTTATTTGGAGCACTGAAAGTAAGTCAGCAGAGTCAAACTAAAGCATCAGACTCTCACAAATATGAGTGCTGTAATATATCTGTCCTGTGATGGCTTTTAGGGCCGGTAGAGCTGCACCTGTGTCCTTGATCTGGTTTAGAGATGACTCCGTTATTCTTATAAGCATAATAAACTATAGGCAAAATAAACTTTCAGTTTGAAATGATCAGTGGTGGACGAAGTACACAAATCAAGTACTTGAGTAAAAGTACAGATCCATATAATAAAGTATTACTCCAGTAAAAGTAAAAGTACTCAGTTTTCAATTTTACTCGAGTGAAAGTACAAAAGTACTTGATTTTTTTAGAGTAACGATATGTTTTATGAAATGTAGTGAAGTAAAAAGTACGATCTTATGCTTTGGAATTTAGTGAAGTAAAAGTAAAAGTTACTCAAAATAAAACTACTCCAGTAAAGTACAGATACTTGAAAAATGTACTTAAGTACAGTAGCGAAGTAAAACTACTTCGTTACTGTCCACCACTGGAAATGATAGAGTTAAAGGTGCACTAAGTGATTTTTGAAAAAACGCTTTTGACCACAGTGTTAGACCGAGTCCCAAAACAAACTCGCAGCCAATCAGCAGTAAGGGGCGTGTCTAGTAATGATAGGGAGAAGACAGCGCTCAGTGAGTGCACAGGACGAATATTAGCAGATCGACTAGAGATAACGAAAGATGGCAGATAAAAAAAAAAGAGGAACATTTCGGAGGAACATTAAAAATGTTTGTTTGGTGCTTTCAATTATCAACATCGTTTGGCAAAAATCGCTTATTGCACCTTTAATGGTGTTTAGTCTTTATCATTTAGTCTGTCTTTTTCTCCAGTGATTTTATTTGGTGGTGTTTGCTAAGGTATTACTAAATCAGCAAGATGTCATCTGTCTTTGAATACCATAACGTAATGTTTACTTGCTGATATAGAAGTACTGGCACCATGTAAACTGTAAAGACATTTATGCAAAAAGTTTGGGGTTGATTATTGAACGTTTTTGAGCGGCTCTCTACCTTAATATATGCTAAAATGTCATTTATTTCTTTGGTCAAAGCTGAATTTTCAGCAACATTGCTCCAGTCTTCACTGTAAAACCCGATAAGTTCAGAATACTCCATTTTTGTGGACACCGATTACCTCAAAAAATGTAATTAAGCAACTCAATTTCTTGAAGTGAACATGAAGTTAACATTCATTAGTCAAACTAAAAAGCTTAAATTTGTTTTTGCTTAATGTTTAAGTGCAGTGTACTTAAAATTATTGTTTATCATACGTAATGTTTTTCATTTACCAATTATTTTAATGCAGTAGTGCTTTATTAAATACAAATACTAACTAAAAAAGTACACTTATGCATAAAAAAACACACGCACAACTGTGGCTATACAATTGAGGATTTTTTTATTCAGCCCTTTTTAAACCGCATGAACGGTGTATTTCTGAATGTCAAACACTGGAATCATCTCATCACAACTGCAGTGCTTGCAGGACTTGTAGTGGTTTTGTTGTCCATGATAACAAAATCAGCAGGAGAGGTGTTTGTGTCAGTGATGTCTGGCTCGCCCAATTCCTCCTGGAATAAGCACAGAGGGTAAAACTTTAACTTTAACTTCAGAGACTAAAAGTAGACATTTATATTTACTGCCAATAGAGTGGGGGAACTATAACATCAGAACCCGGAAGAGTAATTCGCCGTGGGTTCCTTCCCCCAAAATAAAGCCTGTGGTAAACATAACTTGACGATACTTTTACGTTTTGTTGTACATCATAAATTACACACATCCATACCCAAAATACAAATTTTGAAACAGTTATGATCATTCTTGAAAACATATGTTTTTAATAAGTAGCTAGATAAGAAGGTTTAGGCTGTGAGTGTGTGCAGTTTACATTGTAGAACAAAACGTAGAAGTA
>NW_015558663.1:31226-33736 GCF_001515605.1 Sinocyclocheilus anshuiensis | reverse complement strand
TCTTCAAGTTATGTTTACCACAGGCTTTATTTTATTCATAAATTGAAAAACCCCATAAAAAAAAAAAAACATAGGAAAATCTCAAAGTAACTCACGGCGTTTCTCTGATATGGTGAAACTCAGCACAAACCTAGAAAACCACAAACTCGCACAAGTAAGTGTATAACCAACAATCGATGTAGAAAAGAGAAAGCAGAGTCTGTGTCCTGTTATGTGAGGACACATCACACAACTTGCTCTTCAACTGAATAGAAGTTACCTTAAGTGTTGAGGCTCACTCTTTTGTATTCAGCATCCAGCTCAGCCTGCAATTTAAGAAAGTTTGTAAATGTTTACTACAAGTTTGTAGATTGCTTTTGTAAATATAATATATTGCAAAATGCATGTCTGTGTATTAGCTTTAACCTAATTTTGGATTAATACTCTTAGCAGCTAGTTGTTTAAAAACAGACCAAATAAAAATCACATTTACCAGGGCATTTCCCCAAAAAAAGCATTGTATGGCTAAGATGATCGTAGAAACATTTGCCACCAAATGGTCTCAACAATCGACTTAGCTCACGATGCTTTTGAGAAACGCAGCCCTAAACTTTGCAGTTAACAGTAGCGACATTCAAAACGTACGTTAGGACTGCGTTTACTGATAAAATGCCGGCTAACGTTAACATTAGTGCCCTTCTTTGACGTTAACATTATACTATAAGCAGTGACGCTAAAATAGCATTCAAAATGCGCATTCAAAAGCACTAGGGAAATGCCGCGCTTTACAGAGCTGTGTAAAAACAGCATTTCCCAAAAATGAAAACATTCCTTTATCATGATATTCTTACAACACTCAAAAAGCAAATAAGAAATTTTCACAGTTGTTTTGATTTGCTTGCAAGTTGTTCCATTAAGTTTGCTCTGGTCGCTTGCGATTATCCGCCATGTTGAATGGATTCTTCTGAACGTCGGTTAGAGCAACGACGTGACGTCACTTTACGTCACTCAGTAAACTTAAAAATAATAATTTAAATAGAAGAGTTTACGCAAAACTGTTGAGCCACACAAAACTAAATTCCTCGTTCAGAAAGTGTAATTGTTATAAGTTGCATCAACGATTTAACAGACTTTAATTGCAGTGTTCTTAATCTTTATAAGTTAGTAGTACTGTTTGGGTTTACAGTGTTCAGTGTCACATGTTCCTTCAGAAATCATTCTAATATGCTGATTTGCTGCTCAAGGATTCCTTATTATTATCAATGTTGAAAACACTTGCTCTGCTTTCAGAAGAAAAATTTGTAAAAATTAGCAGTTTATTTAAAAATATGTGAAATTACGTTTGAGCTATGACTGTAATTTATGCAGGAGTAAAATATGAACATTAACCACAGACCTTATGTTTCCTCTAATATGTTATTCTGATTTCCGCATTAAGGTTATTTTGAGCCTATCATTTGAGCTGTAAATGTCAAGTGATTAATCAGTTTAGAGCCGCAGGAAATGACATCATGACAGCACCGATTGACTGATGACATCAAAAGAGCGTGCACAGACTGGAATTGTTCATCATGAGCTGTGATGCTAAAAAGTGCAAGTCCATTTCATGCTTCCAAAAACTGGTAAAATACTCTAGGTTTTGAATGGCCATCAATGGAGAAAGATTCTTGGTCGAGATGACGTAGTTATCAATTAGCATGCACCACCCGCGTTTTCAGAAAATGTAAAAACCACAATAATTTCGGAGGAGATATAATAACAGGCCGCGTCGTTATAATGCAGTAATCATAACTCTGAGGATTCAGAAATCTCACAGGAGAGAGGAGGTCGAGAGGAACTCAACTGAAATTCTGCTTTCAAATAAGCCCACATTAACAGCTCAGAAAAGCAAACAAAGGGAAGACAATCTGAAGAAAATAAAAACCTGCTTTGAGTTGAAGTTGCCCAATGAAGTCTGACGAGGGCAAAATCTTCTTAAACTAAGTCGGCACCTAGACGTGAACCAAAAAAGTGCGATGTCAAGGCCGCCATAATAAACAGTGCTTTCAAATCAGCCGTGTCAAAGAGCAGAGCAATGGACTTGCAGAGCAAACAGGAAAAGATCCCGGTGGCGGCTCGGCCTTGGAGGAGTAATTACTTTAAGGAAGCTAATAAAGAATAGATTAGGCTGCAACTTTGAAGAACTCGTTTCAAATGGTGCGTAAGAGAGAATAGGCAGTCTAAAGGCAATATGCGTATGCATTGGAGCCCAGGGAAAGAGACAAAGAGGGACATGGAAGAAGGAGGAGAGGGATAAAGAAGAATGTGGTGAATGGGTTCTGATTTGAAAACACTGTAAAAGGTTAATTAGATTTAGTTTGGTATATATATATATATATATATATATATATATATACCATAAAACTAAATGTATTAATCTAACATGGGTATACAAAGCTTTCTAAGAAAACATTTTTCTCTTCATCATTTTAGATATCCCTGTTCAGGATCAATCTGAGGTTGTAGCAAGCAGTTTTTGTTTATTTAAAATA
>NW_015558663.1:25155-31079 GCF_001515605.1 Sinocyclocheilus anshuiensis | reverse complement strand
TATTTTTTTGGGGGGGGGGCTCATATTTACAGTACATCTTAGTAATTTTACTTGTTTTATCTGTAATTAAAAAAAAAAACATTTGTAAAATATAATGCAGATGATGCAAATGTAACTGGAATGTAAAAATGTATACTATAATGGAAAATTGTTGACAAAAAAATCAGTTTCACATTCACAGGCTCAATTATATTTTCAGAAATTGAGATATGAATGAGATATATGTTTATTATATTATTATTGCAAATATTTATTTGCTGTATTTAATTTTCATTGTCAGATTGGTGCACATATTTTGTGTTCTTTGGGAGGGTGTGACTGGGATCCAGCAATTTCAGTAGAAAAACTATTTTCAGTGACACATGAAAGAGAAAATATGTCAAACAAACAGACAAAACACTCAAATAGCAGATATTTTTAGAGGCATATTTCAGGTTGGTAGATTTTTGGATTGCTAGTGCTTTGGTCAACCAGTTGGACTCCCACAGATATCTGCTGTTTTCTCAAAGGTCTGTGTTAACTTTTGGGGGTTGAATGAAGTTCAGAATGAAGATTAAGGTTTAAAATGAGCATTGGAGGTTAAGAAATGTATACATGTAAAAAAAAATAATGAGTTCATTTGATATGAATATATATATATATATATATATATATATATATATATACACATGATTGTAAAGCGCTTTGGGTGTACAACAATACACAGTAAAGTGCTATATAAATGCATCATTCATTCATTCATTCATTCAAAAACACACTGAATCAGCCTTTTGCATTCCTCATATTTTACGGATTTTTTTTTTTGGAAAACCTCAGAAGTTGGTGGATGGATGGATGGATGGACGAATGGGGTGGATAGATGGATGGAAAACCTCAGAGGTGGATGGGTGGATGTATGAATGGATGGATGGAAAACCTCAGAGGTGGATAGATGGATGGAAAACCTCAGAGGTGGATGGGTGGATGTATGAATGGATGGATGGAAAACCTCAGAGGTGGATAGATGGATGGAAAACCTCAGAGGTGGATGGGTGGATGTATGAATGGATGGATGGAAAACCTCAGAGGTGGATAGATGGATGGAAAACCTCAGAGGTGGATGGGTGGATGTATGAATGGATGGATGGAAAACCTCAGAGGTGGATAGATGGATGGAAAACCTCAGAGGTGGATGGGTGGATGTATGAATGGATGGATGGAAAACCTCAGAGGTGGATAGATGGATGGAAAACCTCAGAGGTGGATGGGTGGATGTATGAATGGATGGATGGAAAACCTCAGAGGTGGATAGATGGATGGAAAACCTCAGAGGTGGATGGGTGGATGTATGAATGGATGGATGGAAAACCTCAGAGGTGGATAGATGGATGGAAAACCTCAGAGGTGGATGGGTGGATGTATGAATGGATGGATGGAAAACCTCAGAGGTGGATAGATGGATGGAAAACCTCAGAGGTGGATGGGTGGATGTATGAATGGATGGATGGAAAACCTCAGAGGTGGATAGATGGATGGAAAACCTCAGAGGTGGATGGGTGGATGTATGAATGGATGGATGGAAAACCTCAGAGGTGGATAGATGGATGGAAAACCTCAGAGGTGGATGGGTGGATGTATGAATGGATGGATGGAAAACCTCAGAGGTGGATAGATGGATGGAAAACCTCAGAGGTGGATGGGTGGATGTATGAATGGATGGATGGAAAACCTCAGAGGTGGATAGATGGATGGAAAACCTCAGAGGTGGATGGGTGGATGTATGAATGGATGGATGGAAAACCTCAGAGGTGGATAGATGGATGGAAAACCTCAGAGGTGGATGGGTGGATGTATGAATGGATGGATGGAAAACCTCAGAGGTGGATAGATGGATGGAAAACCTCAGAGGTGGATGGGTGGATGTATGAATGGATGGATGGAAAACCTCAGAGGTGGATAGATGGATGGAAAACCTCAGAGGTGGATGGGTGGATGTATGAATGGATGGATGGAAAACCTCAGAGGTGGATAGATGGATGGAAAACCTCAGAGGTGGATGGGTGGATGTATGAATGGATGGATGGAAAACCTCAGAGGTGGATAGATGGATGGAAAACCTCAGAGGTGGATGGGTGGATGTATGAATGGATGGATGGAAAACCTCAGAGGTGGATAGATGGATGGAAAACCTCAGAGGTGGATGGGTGGATGTATGAATGGATGGATGGAAAACCTCAGAGGTGGATAGATGGATGGAAAACCTCAGAGGTGGATGGGTGGATGTATGAATGGATGGATGGAAAACCTCAGAGGTGGATAGATGGATGGAAAACCTCAGAGGTGGATGGGTGGATGTATGAATGGATGGATGGAAAACCTCAGAGGTGGATAGATGGATGGAAAACCTCAGAGGTGGATGGGTGGATGTATGAATGGATGGATGGAAAACCTCAGAGGTGGATAGATGGATGGAAAACCTCAGAGGTGGATGGGTGGATGTATGAATGGATGGATGGAAAACCTCAGAGGTGGATAGATGGATGGAAAACCTCAGAGGTGGATGGGTGGATGTATGAATGGATGGATGGAAAACCTCAGAGGTGGATAGATGGATGGAAAACCTCAGAGGTGGATGGGTGGATGTATGAATGGATGGATGGAAAACCTCAGAGGTGGATAGATGGATGGAAAACCTCAGAGGTGGATGGGTGGATGTATGAATGGATGGATGGAAAACCTCAGAGGTGGATAGATGGATGGAAAACCTCAGAGGTGGATGGGTGGATGTATGAATGGATGGATGGAAAACCTCAGAGGTGGATAGATGGATGGAAAACCTCAGAGGTGGATGGGTGGATGTATGAATGGATGGATGGAAAACCTCAGAGGTGGATAGATGGATGGAAAACCTCAGAGGTGGATGGGTGGATGTATGAATGGATGGATGGAAAACCTCAGAGGTGGATAGATGGATGGAAAACCTCAGAGGTGGATGGGTGGATGTATGAATGGATGGATGGAAAACCTCAGAGGTGGATAGATGGATGGAAAACCTCAGAGGTGGATGGGTGGATGTATGAATGGATGGATGGAAAACCTCAGAGGTGGATAGATGGATGGAAAACCTCAGAGGTGGATGGGTGGATGTATGAATGGATGGATGGAAAACCTCAGAGGTGGATAGATGGATGGAAAACCTCAGAGGTGGATGGGTGGATGTATGAATGGATGGATGGAAAACCTCAGAGGTGGATAGATGGATGGAAAACCTCAGAGGTGGATGGGTGGATGTATGAATGGATGGATGGAAAACCTCAGAGGTGGATAGATGGATGGAAAACCTCAGAGGTGGATGGGTGGATGTATGAATGGATGGATGGAAAACCTCAGAGGTGGATAGATGGATGGAAAACCTCAGAGGTGGATGGGTGGATGTATGAATGGATGGATGGAAAACCTCAGAGGTGGATAGATGGATGGAAAACCTCAGAGGTGGATGGGTGGATGTATGAATGGATGGATGGAAAACCTCAGAGGTGGATAGATGGATGGAAAACCTCAGAGGTGGATGGGTGGATGTATGAATGGATGGATGGAAAACCTCAGAGGTGGATAGATGGATGGAAAACCTCAGAGGTGGATGGGTGGATGTATGAATGGATGGATGGAAAACCTCAGAGGTGGATAGATGGATGGAAAACCTCAGAGGTGGATGGGTGGATGTATGAATGGATGGATGGAAAACCTCAGAGGTGGATAGATGGATGGAAAACCTCAGAGGTGGATGGGTGGATGTATGAATGGATGGATGGAAAACCTCAGAGGTGGATAGATGGATGGAAAACCTCAGAGGTGGATGGGTGGATGTATGAATGGATGGATGGAAAACCTCAGAGGTGGATAGATGGATGGAAAACCTCAGAGGTGGATGGGTGGATGTATGAATGGATGGATGGAAAACCTCAGAGGTGGATAGATGGATGGAAAACCTCAGAGGTGGATGGGTGGATGTATGAATGGATGGATGGAAAACCTCAGAGGTGGATAGATGGATGGAAAACCTCAGAGGTGGATGGGTGGATGTATGAATGGATGGATGGAAAACCTCAGAGGTGGATAGATGGATGGAAAACCTCAGAGGTGGATGGGTGGATGTATGAATGGATGGATGGAAAACCTCAGAGGTGGATGGATGGATGACAGATGGAGGTAGTTTTTAAATATTTTATTTACATGTCATTTTTTTCAAACTCAAATATTTTGAATTTTTCTGGACTCCTTTTTAATGGTTAAATTAAATTTCATTAATCAAAAAGCATGTCAATTTAATTAAAATCATGAAACTTATACAATTTAACATCAATATATTAATAAGTTCAACAAAAAATTACATTTTTAGGGCCCTATGAAATATTAGAATGTTTTATTGTTAGCAAATTCTGTGTTTAAGCATGTCAAATTTTTTTGAATGCATAAAAACAACTTAATTTGTTCAAATTTATTTTTACAATAGCCCTATAATTTGTATTTTTTTATTTTTTAAATTCTGTGTATTGTAATTTTTCTGGTTATCAAATGAAGACATAAAACATTAGGTTATTTTCAGGCGTGACAACCGCATTCTGTAATCAAACTCACCCCGTAAATTTTCAGGACTCACAACCGCATTTTTAGAAAACATGCGCTGTGTGAACGGAACAGGACTGGACAACTAGTTGTTTGTCGCGTCATACAGTACGAGAGAGAGCCACTCTGCTGCACAAAGCATGTGTTTACCATGTGTTGCGTGTTTTCATGTGTGGTTTCAGTTACTTACAGTGACGGACAAATGAGCTGTGTGTCATCTGAAGGTTTTAGATCCAGTGTTTTTCTTTGTGCGCGACTCAAATGCTCCGCTCTCCATCCAAATATAAAAGCTGCTGTCGGTTAAAGGGCACCTATTATGCCCCTTTTTACAAGATGTAATATCAATCTTATGGCTTTCCTGAATGTGCCTGTGAAGTTTCAGCTCAAAATACCATACAGATTGTTTATTATAATGTGTTGAAAAGTTTTATTTTTGGGGCGGGTCTAAAAAGTACTGTTTCAGGGGTGTGTTCAGGGACGGACCGGGAGTAAAAAACGGCCCTGGATTTTCTCCCAAATAGACCAACCACAACTACAAGCAGTCGCTACTATCTCACAATATTCCTGATGAAGAATGAATTGTCTGAATGTTGCACCGTTCAAATGGACATGTGTGACATTGTGTCCTGTGCCAGTACCTGCCACCTGTACGTTGCTCCTGTGGACGCTATTTCTGTTTATTTTTTATGGCCTGTGTGGACTACACCTAGTTACTTGTAATATGCTTCTCAGACATTTTTATGCAAGTTTATCATGAAATGTGTTCTATTGGTCATGGTTGGTGACAATACTAAAGGCCTGTTTTATCTTTCCAAAGTTTTTAAAAGTACTTTATTGCTTCTGTCTTTATTTGCCATTGACATATCGCATAAACTATTGGAGTATTATTCAGAACCAGGGACGGACTGGGAGTAAAAAAACGGCCCTGGATTTTATCCCAAATAGGCCCACCACAACTACAAACAGTAGCTACTATCTCACAATATTACAGCAATCCTATCGCATTTATGGCAAATAACATCACAAAACCCATGGTGACCCTGCTGACAAAAACAATAGAAACCATAACAGAAATTCTAATGATTTCCACTACAAAAACCATTACAAACATTACAAACCATCAACTTTTAACAATTAAAACCATTAACTAATGTTTTCCTGTAGTGTTTTGGGACATATTTCATTAGGATTTAGTGGTTTTGACAAAAGCCACCGGTAGAAACCAATAGGCACGATTACAGTTTCCATTAAAAACAATACAATTTTCATTATAACCAGTAAATCCATTACAAACTATAAATATTACAGTGTGGAGGTCA
>NW_015558663.1:24766-25087 GCF_001515605.1 Sinocyclocheilus anshuiensis | reverse complement strand
TATAAAATATAGCATTCTGTGTAGAATTCAAATAGCTCCGATACATTTTGTGGTCTGCGCCGACTCGCGCATGTCATCCGCTCCGTGCTATCGTGTCTCTGGACCGAAGCAGAGTGTGTGTGCGGTGCGGTGGTTAGCGTGACACAGCGCGAAACCAGACTTCTTTTTTTCCTCAATGGAAAGATTTATACTGCTTGAATTGTTCCCTGTCCCCTATATAGTGCACTACGTGCCATTCACTGTACAGACAATACTAATTCTGTGGACAAGTGACCGATTTCAGCCGCGGCTTCAGCGTCTATTTTATAGTGTAGGGGGCGG
>NW_015558663.1:16340-24746 GCF_001515605.1 Sinocyclocheilus anshuiensis | reverse complement strand
CCTCCTCCTCCTCCTCCTCCTCCTCTCACCCTCACTCTTCTTCTGACTCCTTCCATTTTGGTTGAAGGCAGGTGAACCTACCTGCTGCATTTTTATAGTGCTTAAACCTGATTGGTGTGTCTACAATTTAGCAATCATGTGTTTGTGCACCTGATGGCTGTGTTTAACAGATTGGCTCATAGGTGTGGTAATTTGACAGTCAGTGCTTTGGAATTGCAAGGAAGTGACATCATGATATACTTCTGTGTCTGATGTATACAAGTGTGTTTAGTGTTTTGCAAATCACTGTGTGTAATGTTTTGCAAATAGTGTGACGCTGACAATGTGCTTACAGTTGTGCAAATCTAGCCTTGTGTTTTGCTCCTTGAGTGTAAGGTTTTGCTAATTGTTGGAAAAGTTTAATTTTAGTGTGTAAGCAATCGTAAAAAACTGTAAAACCATTAAATAATGGTTTCCTGTAGTGTTTTTCTTGGGACATATTGCATTAGGATTTAGTAACTTTAACAAAAGCCATGAATAGAAGGCAACCAATTTCCATTAAAATACATACAGTTTCCATTAAAAACAATACAACTTTCATTATAACCAGTAAAACCATTAAAAATTATGTGGTGGTTTCTATTCTTTTTTTGTTGTTGTTGTTTGTTAGTTTTTTTCAGCAGGGGACTGAAATAAAAGCATTACTGTACTGAACTAAAATACTTCTCTAAATCTACATAAAAAGATCAGAATGCAAAATGTATAATATGACAATGATAAACTTAAACCTAGAGTCTAGAAACCTGAAACAACAGATTTCTTCAATTTGAGTATTCATGTCTCTGTCTGTGTGTGTGTGTCATGTTAATCAGACTAATCACCTTATAGGCTATAACTCAATAGCTCTCAAATGTAACCTGTTGTAGAATTGCTGCTGTCCCGCTATGAATGAATGGATATTCATGTCAGACAATGCGAATTGATAAATAGCAGTGGACGCTCAGACCTGGGATTTTACTATATGAGGATCAAAGTATGAGGATCGTGTGAACTCACAATGATTTCACCTATTACTCACACCGTGAGGATCACAGTATGAGGATCGTGTGATGTCAGTGTGATCATCGCATGATCTCACGTGTTGACTGGGTAGGCTACATGCTGTGTGAGAGTGGCGAGCAAAGGTAACCTGATGTAACTGTTTGCTTTTTTTCCTTAGCTTCTCCCAACCGCCTTTATCTCCCCGACTTTTGCTTGCCATCACAAGCCCACTCTGCTTCGCGTCAGTTTCGGTTTCTTATAAGCAAAAATAGATTGCATTAGCCCCCCCTTTTGTCAGCCATCAATGTCACTTAATCTGACACTTTTTCTTTGATGATGAACCAGCAGGCCGACGGCCGACGGATGGATAGCCGTTCTGGACTTCTCCAGAACGTCCAGATGGCCAGTCCGCCCCTGGGTGTGTTCCCTTACATGAAAATGAGCTGCAACTTCCCACCCGACTCCAGAAGGGGCGGAGCCTAAACGTCTCTGCTTTGCATATGGCAATAAACAGAGAGGAGAAGCAACATGAGCGAGTGTGAGAGGACCGGTATTCAGCCGTACATGTATGAACCGGACTCAGACCCAGAACAAGGAGAGGAGAGACTACAGCAGAAGAAACAATAATGCGAATGAACCAGAATGTCTCGGAATGGTAGACTGAATCATTTATGTACTTGTATAGTTTTTCACAGCCGCTTTGTAACGATGGATGCGACACAGCCAATCGCACGCAGACAAAATGGCGGACATGGCACAACACACTGAGTGCTGAGGATATGGTAATACGCGTCTGTCACTCAATAGCGGTGGGCGGGGCTACGGACAGGATCCAAACCGCTCGTTTTTTGAGCCTGGTTTGGTTTTATGAAGATTAAAAAAAAGCGACTGGATGGATTTTTATAACTCTAAGACGGCTGTGTACACACAATTCCAACACACATTTCTGTCCAAACAGAATAATAGGTGCCCTTTAATGAAGATTTTACGGATGAACTTGCGGCTCGATTGGACTCTTGTCGTGTCAGAAAGTGATAAGACTTTCAGTTTTATGGATGTCGCCATCTTTGATTTTACTTTGGTCACTGTTGCTATGGTTACTGGTAAGGAATACGGGATTGACTCCCGTTGCACGTTCATACAGTATTCGAGAAGCTACTGTAAATTGCTGTGTGAACGTGATATTTCGAGACTCACACCTGTTAGTAAATGCGGTTGTAATCCCAAAAACTGACATTGTGAACGTAGCCTTATTTTGACGGGTTGCCGTGAATACCTTTACGCTTCTGTGTATATGACAATAGTTTTACTCTAATGAAACGGTAAAATGCTCAGGAAGTGACTCAGAGCAGTTCTGGAGATGTTGTTCATGTATTTGTGTCCTAATGTAGTGAGACAGCAGAAACAGAAATCACTGCGAGTGCTTCGGTACATGTAGTAAACAAAACCGCAATAATACCGCACTTCTGCTCCATTCATTCACACCGAGACACGCAAAACATGCAGGATTCATATTTAAAGTTTTTGTGTGTAATGACCTACTTTTGATTAATTCATTAAAACTTTGACAAATTCTGTGACATTCTGCATTATACAGTAAATTCCATTTTTATGACTGAATTCCGCGATCCCGTCCGCGTTTTCCGCATCGCGTAATAAAGCCCTACAAAATAAAGCATACTTTCAAACAACCTCGCATCGTGCCTCCCTCAACTCTCACATCACAAACACAGCTCTTACGGCTATATAAAAGTGAAGGCATTTCTCCACAGACAAAAGTAGGCTACTAACAACAGAAAGTCCAACATATTAGAAATATGTTTATTTTGAAGTTTAGCTCACCTGTCGAGGAGTAACTCCACGAATTCGTCGCATGGATTGAAACCCAAACATTTAATCAAATTCCTAAATCTTGGAAAACTATGCCTTGTTTTAAACCGTTGTCTGCCTCTATGTTTTTTTTTTTTGGCAAGTCTTCAAATTTTGGCTCACACTTCTGTAACAGAAACTGATTCTGAATGTCTTTTTCAACAATGAGACTGACGAGAGACTCACGAGACGTGCAATTGTTCTAAACACTCTCTGGCTCAGCCTGCTACAGTAGCCACGCCCCAAACTCTCGCTATTTGCTACATGGAGGTATGCAAATACATAGGTTGACAGGCAGGTAGGACATCCTATCATTGCATTATGAAAGAATACAATGATTGGACACACATTTTAGGTCCTGAGCATGCCGCAGAAGAGTATTTTTATATTTATACCACTATATTTATTGATTGCCATCAGGATGTGAAGAGACTTTCATCCAGAATAACAAAAAATCTTTCTAGAAAAAAATTGCCTTAGCTTTAACAAGTCTCTACATTATGTTAATGCAAAGCATGAATATTATTTCATAGTATAGCCATGCTAAATTATCACATTAATACAGGGGTCTCCAAACTCGGTCCTGGAGGGCCGTGTCCTGCAGAGTTTAGCTCCAACATAATCAAACACACCTGAACCAGCTAATTAAGCTCTTACTAGGTATACTTGAAACTTCCAGAGAGGTGTGTTGAGGCAAGTTCGAGCTAAACTCTGCAGGACACCGCCCCTCAACAATTCAATTTATTGGGGGTGGGGGTGATTAGATTGAGGGACGTTTTGTTATCCTCTCACTCGGGCCATCAGTTGAGGAGGGGAATAGGACCTGGTCATCTCCCCAGAAATCAATCGGTGTAAGCGAGTACAGATCTTTCTCCCCGCTCTGCCTCACGGGCCGTCTGAACAAATCATTTTCCCCTCATTCATTCCTGTGGCCTCCTCCCGGGGCATCTGCCTGTCAGAAAATCGGCATCTTTCACCTGACAGATTACCATCGAGAAAAAAGATGTGAGGAAATGTGGAAAAAAACTGAAGCTCTCGGTTAGAAACTGTTGCCAGGGAAACCATGAGGGGAAAAAAGATCCTAAAGACTCTCTTGATGTGAGGAGATAGAGATTGACATGTCTTTAAAATATAAAATTGAGTATTAAAGTTTCAATTACCATGAAATCAAAACTGGAGTTACGTCTGCTGGTTTGAATGCCATCTACATCTACATGCATGCTAGTGTACTTAAAGATACCAACAAAAATCCAATCAAAAAATAATACCAAGGTAATTTGAGAAATTATTCTCATGATTTTATAAATCTTACCATGGTGCACAGTAAACGATGGTACTGTAAAACCATAGTGCATGCTAAAATATTAAGCTACTGAATTGCATATGTGTAAACTATGTCTCTGTGTGTGTGTGTGTGTGTGTGTGTGTGTGTGTTCCTTTTTTTCAGCTAGGCAAGTGTTTCTCAGCAGAATGCTAAAATCAGAGGTGAAAGAAAGATAAATAAGCAGGAGAGAGTCCTCAGCGACTGATCGATCTGCTAAATGAGAAAGTTCAGAAGTGAACTCTATAAGACTTTCAGGGTGAACGATCGGATTCTTACAAGATTTACAGCTAAAGAAAGAGAGAGAGAGAAAGAGACCACACTGTTACACAACAAATATGTATACATACATACATACACTACCATTCAAAAGTTTGAGGTCAGAAGGAAATTAAATGTAAAGAAAATATACTGTTATTATATAATATATAACATATTTCCATTTATGTTATGTACATGTATGTTTATGTGTTTGTATGGTTTATAAAATAGAAATATTTAAAATAAAAAAGCACTTGTTTAGTACAAAATGTTAAAAGGTCCATCCATCTATCTATCCATCCATCCATCCATCCATCCATCTCCATAGTATTAAGTTTACGTGCAATTGTTTTGCCCTATAATCGGCCTCCCATATATATGTAATTGCTGTTTTCGTGATCAACATTTTAACGTCAGTGTGATCAATATTCGCAGCTTGAGTTCATCCTCTGCCTGCCCCAAATTAATTCACTTTATATGCAGGCCATGAAAACGAGCTCCAATTATTACAGTAAATATTTGAAAGACCTTGAATTCGCCATATGCGTCAATCAAAGACATGGAGGAAGGTTTTCAGGCATGTATTCCAATGAAAAAGAACAACAGAACTTCAGTCCACAGAGCACATGCCTTCTGATAGCATGCGTTCATCAATATGTCGAGTAATTGCTTGAGTGACCTTTACTGATAAGAAACTGTGGCTCCCCAAATCTCTATGGCTCTCTGTCAGGATCTCTTTTAGTATTCCTTCGCCTCTATACATTCAATTAATCTCTGTCATTTTCTCAGTCTCCCTCTGGCTTCTCTTCCAATCACACACAAAACAAAGCAGGACTTGAGCAGATAGTCAAGGCCTGACTGTAAGAACACTAGATAGCAACTTCACTGTGACTATAAACAACAACACTGGCCCTGGAAAGTACATGATAAACAAAAAGGCAAACATGCGGGCTGTAAATACACAAGTGTAAACAATGCAACAAGATACACTTAAAGACTTTTGGGAAAGGGAATTAGTTGGTGGATAGGATGTGATGCACACACTGCATTCAGACATGACCTCTTACCTCCGTATACTGGACAGGAAAGGAAGTATTCTTCAGCATTCAAACATTGGAGATCCAATGAATAAAATCCATGAAACAAGATCTAGCAAGACATGGTGACGGGGGCATAAATTTCGTCTAACAGTAGGGGGGACAATAAACATACAATTTCTCAAGAGAGCTAAACTCTGCAGGACACCGCCCCTCCAGGACCGAGTTTGGAGAATCCTGCATTAATGTGCTAAATTATGATAGAATTCTAATACTTTTGTTTTTAATTTAGCCTATATTTAACAGGTCACTGCACTTCTATCTATCTATCTATCTATCTATCTGCAGACTCATAATGTCAGTAAATGAGAAAACTCAGTAACTTCAATCAACATGAAATGGGATGCGATGAATTAGGGCAGGATCTGTTTGTTCGACCAATGGCAGTGTAAAATAACACATTTCACCTTCAACTTTCATGATGTGCCTTGTTTCCGAATTAATCAGAAAACTCAGCAGTGAAACAATGTGGGGCGCAACTTGAATGGATCCTGAAAAGTTTCATATTACTGTTCCACAGCTGCCTTGGATATGTCAGCAGGAAAGAAAAGTAATTTCAGAGCAGAAACGTACTACATTTTGATGAAATATGATCAAAACAAACATTTTTTTTTCTTTAGAATAATGCACACTGATGAAGCGTGCCCAATACGGCCTAGGACATTTACAGTACACACAAGAAAGTATTGTCATGCATGAAATCAATTTTACGTCTTGAAAGAAATCAGAAATGTGCAAACTTTATGACAATGTCTATTTTTCGAACATGTTAATTTGTATTATTCTCCAGATCTATTGAAGATTGCATCATGTATTCATATTTGTAAAGCCTCATGCAAATAAAGACGAGGATGGAGATTTTCCGGGCTTTAATGCACTGAGAGTAACTCGGCTCCATATACCGGAAAGATTATTCATGCGTAACAATTCAATTTATTGGGGGTGGGGGTGATTAGATTGAGGGACGTTTTGTTATCCTCTCACTCGGGCCATCAGTTGAGGAGGGGAATAGGACCTGGTCATCTCCCCAGAAATCAATCGGTGTAAGCGAGTACAGATCTTTCTCCCCGCTCTGCCTCACGGGCCGTCTGAACAAATCATTTTCCCCTCATTCATTCCTGTGGCCTCCTCCCGGGGCATCTGCCTGTCAGAAAATCGGCATCTTTCACCTGACAGATTACCATCGAGAAAAAAGATGTGAGGAAATGTGGAAAAAAACTGAAGCTCTCGGTTAGAAACTGTTGCCAGGGAAACCATGAGGGGAAAAAAGATCCTAAAGACTCTCTTGATGTGAGGAGATAGAGATTGACATGTCTTTAAAATATAAAATTGAGTATTAAAGTTTCAATTACCATGAAATCAAAACTGGAGTTACGTCTGCTGGTTTGAATGCCATCTACATCTACATGCATGCTAGTGTACTTAAAGATACCAACAAAAATCCAATCAAAAAATAATACCAAGGTAATTTGAGAAATTATTCTCATGATTTTATAAATCTTACCATGGTGCACAGTAAACGATGGTACTGTAAAACCATAGTGCATGCTAAAATATTAAGCTACTGAATTGCATATGTGTAAACTATGTCTCTCACTGAACATAAATTGTGTATGCTGTTTTGTGTCAGCTGCGCCACACGGATACGTTGTTTTCGTTCAAATCAAAGCGTAAACAGTGTAGTATCCACGTGGCACAGCTGACCAGGGGCATAAATTTCGTCTAACAGTTGGGGGAGACAATAAACAAAATTTCTCAGGAGCAATTTTTGAAGGGGACACAAATAATACAGCTAAAATTGTACTTGTAAGGATATGTATACACAGAGGAATGGCTTACTACTATTAGTGCAGCAGGGAGACCGTGCCAAATTAGACAACAAAGCTGTTGTAGTCGCGCTGTGACAGCGCTCGTGTCCGTTGTAGACATTATATCCGTCACAGTGTTGCCAAGTCTGTGGTTTTCCTGTGGAATTGGGCTACTTTATCACTGTTGCCACGGGTTGTTTTTTATGTCCGCGGGTTGAAGCGACCCCAATAACGTGTATTTTAGCCCCCGGAACGGGCTTTTACCAGGGGACCCCCTCGAAATGTGGATAGTTTGGGCTAGTTTTGAGTAGCAATTGGGTGGGTTTTGTTATGAAAACCTGGCAACCCTTTTCCTCAAGAGAAAATAATCACTTCATCTGATGTTTAAGTGAATAAAATAGCCTTGACAGCCTTACTTACTGGAGTTCCACAACTATTGACTTTGTTCTCTCTCACCAGACTTGTGTGTGTGTAGGTGATGTTAAAAGAGGAGAGCATGCGGGCATTTGGACCAAAGCACTGTGAGGCAAAAGAGGGGGAGACTCAAAATGTTTATAAACTTAAAACGCATTTTTGCCCCGTTTGTGTTGTTTTACTAATTACACAATTATTTAAAGTAAAAAACATTATTATTTACAATGCACAGCGTGGTTTTTAATCATATTTTTAGGGGGGGGGGTCCTTTATTGTTAAAAAAATGAAAAGCAAACATGAACCTGACACTTAAAGATCTTTACAAAAAGCATTACAGTGCACTACTGATTTTTTTTTCTGTGTGTGTGTGTGTGTGTGTGTGGTAACGATTTTATACATTATATAATGTTTGATAAGCCATTAAATTATTAAACACATCAGTCCAATTCAGGCCAATAATGCCAATAAAAAAAAATATAATAAAATAGATTAAAAATACATTGACAATTTACAGTGCACTACTGCTAATTATTTTTATTTTTTTGTTTATGTTTATATATATATATATATATATATATATATATATTGTACTTTTTATGTTATTACATTTTAAGTT
>NW_015558663.1:12955-16002 GCF_001515605.1 Sinocyclocheilus anshuiensis | reverse complement strand
TGTAAGTGAAAACGTGGATATTTGTTTAGTACATTTAGTATATACAAAGTACAAAAATATAACAACAGTCCAGATCAGACTGATTCCAATAATAAAAAAATATAAAGATAATAAAATAATTATAATAATTTAGAAAAATAACATTAATAATGTAATGAATAAAAGTATTTGATCTGTAGTGTATAAATGTATCTGCACATTCTCAAGAGTTTACAGTGGTTTCTTGTGCAGTCCAGAGAAGGCTTTAGCAGTGTCTTCACTCTTCAGTAGATGACAAGATGAGATTGCTCACTGTGTCCTCTCGATAGTCCATCAGGCTCAGTCCTGATTGAGTCCGGGCCCCTCATACCACCAGAACCCTGATTACACATGCTCTGCTTCTAGGCTCACATTCTTCTTTCAAACTCATGGACCATGATGATGTTGTTAAGATTTTAACAAGCATCTCACGACCGTGAACAAATCCAGCCACAACATAAAAAGAGGACTTATCAAGTCTCGTTATTTATAGTTTTTTTCTTTTTGTTTGTTTGTTGTTTCTGCCCACTGTGTCCATGGTTGTTTCTGGCTGTGGCATAAAAGATAATGGTGACTTGGCTGCAATTGTCAAAATTAGTGTTTTCTCTCTCTCTCTCTCTCTCTCTCTCTCTCTCTCTCAAGATATTACAGTTGACCATACTTTGTGATTAATCACTGTACATTAAGTCTGAAATGCAAACGAGGCATTATCTGGTTAAACGTACTAATTTGCATAGATTTCTAGAACAGAAATCTTAAAATATAAATAAATAAACTATACAGTTTAAAGTAGTTAAAATGTCATTGACATATTAAAGGTTTTCACAAAGAGGAATTTGGATATTTGTTTTATCATTTCATTAATCATAGAATACTGTCACAAGCCAGAAAATCAATCAATCAATCAATCAATCAATCAATCAATCAATCAATCAATCAATCATATTTTAGGAATACAACATTTTGGATGGAGATTTCTGGCTCAGTGCATGAGAAAAAAAAAAACTTGAAAAAGGTGTATTGTAGGCCTTTTGTGTACATAGAAAAAGTCTTAGATCTTTGAGTTCAGCTCATGAAAAATGGGGGCAACAACAAAAGTGTTGCTTTATAATTTTGTTCAGTGTAGTTGAAGTGTAATGAAAAACATTTTCTTTCCACTATTCTAAAAGAAGAAAAGATAGTGAAGAAAAAGTCTAAAATCTCAAAATTGACCCTGAAAACAAATAATGGTTTTAGTCTTGCCTTTAATGATAAAACTTTATTTGGACCTTTTTATCTTTAACTGAAAGATTTATTCAATAAAAAATGACTCCTCATTGATTAACCATGTTTAAAAATGTATTTTAAATGGTTTTATTTCATCAAAGTATGATCCTATTTGCATCAACAGTATTCTGGAGAATAAAAAGGCTGTGTAATATTTGGTATTGCCAAAGACTAGCCTGAAAAATAACCTTTTTAATGCTATTTGAGCATAAGAAACAACATTTATGAGACAGTTGTTGTCATATTTGATAGGTGATTTCAAATATGACATTTAATCATACGCTTTGGAGAATTATATGGCCCTGTCCCAAATCACAACCTAATCCCTCATGGTCTTCTGCGTCCGCACTTTTGTGACGAAAGTGACAATGGAAGGCTATGATCCTTGCACTGTACACTGCCCGAGAGGCTTTCAAAGACAGCCACTGAATTAAATGACTTGCCGTAAAGGGATTTTGGTATTACACAGTAAGTTACATTTATTGAATTATATATGTTGTCAATGTTAAAGATTTTTTTCTATTGCATAATGCTCAAAGGTGAAATCAAGTCACATTTTTCATGATCGATCATTGCTGTTTCCCAGTACTCAGGTGTTCCTCTTTTGGTCCTTCCACAGCCCAGTGTTCAGTTAAAGTACTATTGTAATGTTGTTTGTGAACACACTGCACGTCTTTATGGGCCATTGGCTGCTGGTGTCAGACTCAGTGTCTCTGTGGTCAGGTCAGGTGAGGAGAGCTGATTCAGCATCCATCCGCCTGCAGACTCCTGACTCTCAGCACTCAGCTCGTCCCAGGCCTGCTGAGAGCCTCGCTCACATCCTCACACATCAAACCTCGCTCTCTCTCTCTCTCTCTGGAGTCTAATCAATCCTGTACCATCTCTCTGCTCGAATCAGAGCAGCTCAGTCTAAGAGGATGCACTCATGTCTGGGAGGAACAGGAAGAGAGAATACATTTTAGTCTCTCTCAAGTGTTTTTCATTTACTCTGCCTTATTGGTACGACAAAACGGCACATTTGTTTAGCCGGTGCAGTGCACAAGCAGTGAAAGAACAGTAGTGCAGGCAGTAATGTAAACAAATTAAATTTACATTTTAGATTTTGTGTAGAAAACATGGTGTTGAGCCAACAAAAGCTTGCCACCGTAATGTTGGAGTCAATTTGCAGCATTGCTGATGTATTTTAGGGTTGCTAGGATGTTGCTAGGTAGTTACTTATCGACCCAAGTCTTTATGATTTTAGAGTGCCTAGACATGGCTTGGGTCACACCTTCAACATTTGCCTATTTGTAGCCTATAGCCTAGATTAAAATCTATTTTTTTAATAAACAAAAATATACCCAAAAGCCTTTAATTCCTAAATGATAACTCAGAACTAAAAAAAAAAAAGGTAAGCAAATGTTTTTGGAAGATGAAAAGTTATATATTTCTGTCATCTCTGATTTAGGTGGTTAAATAACATGTAATATATTTTTAAGCATGTGCAGACACAAAACAAAATTAAATAAAAATATTGAATGTAAAAACAAATAATTGAGAATCATTAATTGTCTCTCTCTCTCACACACACACACACACACACACACAAACAAAAGCCTCATAGCTGATGAAATATTATTTTTTTTAGCAAATAGTATATATATTAAGGGCCTAGATATGACTTAGGTACGACCTTCAACAGTAATCATTAACTTAATCTACTTAATACTAAAATCTAGGACTTTATTGTGTGTGTATACATGTATACATGCATATATATATAT
>NW_015558663.1:10315-12885 GCF_001515605.1 Sinocyclocheilus anshuiensis | reverse complement strand
TTATTTGATGTAGCTGATGTTGGACACAAACAAAGAGCTTTTTTTTTTCAGAAGATGGATGAACATCATGAAATAAAAGTGATATAGTGGTATAGTCTCTCTCTCTTTCCATTCAAAGTGCTGTGTCTGCATTACTGTTGATGGTATGATAGTGTTGATGTCATGACTTTATTGGCATCTCTCTATCTTCCTCTCCATCTTTGGCTTTTACATTGCCGGCTAAATTAATTGCATTAATGCACTGGTCAGGCTGTGTGCAGTGCTGAGTCTGAGACACAGGTACCAATCTCAGTAGAATCAATTTCCAGCTGTCAGGCAGCCAACTGTAGAGAGCAGATGGGCCCTGATGCAAGTCCCTCCTAATTCCTGTTCACCAGGCTTTGTGCACAAATATAAATACCTGCATGGACGTCTGCTGCCCCAATCTGTGCCCACAGAAGACAAGGTGGGCAGAGACACAGGCCTGGATAACATAAAAAAACAACAACAAGAGAAAAAAAAAAAGTGACAAGAGGACGCTTTCTTTCTTTATTTCTTATTGTGCTGCACCTGTGTAATGCAATGTAGAATATGCATAAAGCAGTGATGTCGTCCATATGTCCAAATTAGTTATTTAAAGCGTTTGGAAACAAAAGCAATGGTGGTTTCCATGTCCTGCTGGTGCATTATGGAGTGTGCATCTGTTTTGTCAGTTATATTGGTGTCACATCTTATTTCCTCCTCCTGTGGGCCGGACTCATGCTGAGAGTGATGTTCAGTTCCAGGTTCAAGTCATGCACTGTAGTAAAAAAAAACAAAAGACCTCTTAAGATGTGTCCGACATTTCATAACTGCATTGACAGATGTGCTGCTCTTACAATATATATTGAAATATATACTGACGTTATAAATGCCTTTAGTGTCAATGAAAAATCTAATGCATCCATGCTGAATAAAAGATGAATAAATTGTTTAACTTACTAAAAAAACTTACTGACCTCAAACTTGAACTGTAGTGTATATATACAATTTTAAGATATGATTATTTCAAGATAGACTTCAAATGGATTTCATACATATTTTTTCCGTACATATTTTAATCTTCCTTTTGTTCCCTTATTTATTGAAACATCCTCGTATGTACATTTCCTGCCCTATCAAAACAGCAAGCTGAAGAAGTCATATCCAATCTGTCCGCAGGCTCTCACTATTAAAGGTTAAACGTCTTTACATACCAACATCTTAGCCATGCTCTCCGGTTATGACTTGTGTTCTGTAAATTATTCAAATCAGGTGTTGAGTTCTAAATACTTGAGAGGCCAGTCAGGCAATTAAGATTAATAATAGAGCAGGTAAATTAAATCAGAACAAGAGTAGCACATTTGGAGAGTGTGTAGTTATATTCCATAGCAGATTTGAAAAGCAGTTCCATGAATTTGTAATGTCAGCCAGATGATATTTACTTGAAATGTCAGTCTAGCCAAGTGGTGCTTTCAAAAGAGTTCATGCTACAGAAGCTAATTTGACACATTAGCAGTGTATCTGAGTGGGTGGTACCACTCTGACGGGCCTCGCAGGAATTAAAGCTGGAAGTCTTTGATAGTAGGACTGACCACGGGTTCATACAAGTTAGTCGCACAAGATCAAGTGACCAAATTGGGTTCATACTGCACAGTTTATAGAGCTGTTTTTCTGCGGCATAAGTCCCAGAATTACATTACAGAAACTGCATAAGACATAGAAGGGCCACTAGTAAATATATAAATGTCAGATTGTGTAGCTCTCAATCAGACGACTGAAGTCACAATTCACAATCACGTTTAAGTAGCTGGCTAACATTTGCAATCATTGCCTATCTAGCCTCCTATAACCTCTAAAAACTCCACTTGTTTCCATTTTAAAGGAATAGTTCACCCAAGTTTGAGTGTGTTTCTTCCTCAGATTTGGAGAAATGTAGCATTCCATCACTTGCTCACTAATGGATCCGCTGCAGTGAATGGGTGCCGTCAAGGCAAGGCAAGGCAAGTTTATTTATATAGCACATTTCATACACAATGGTAATTCAAAGTGCTTTACATAAAATAAAATAATAATTAAAAAAAATAATCACAACAACAAAACAAGGAATTTAAAAACTTTGAAAATGATTTAAAAATTGATATAAGAGGTTTAAAATTAATTTAAAACAGTTAAGAATAGAAAATGATTATACATAAAATACAGTGCAATCAGTTCGGACATTGCACAGTGCTGATTCAATAAATGCACAGCTAAACAGATGAGTTTTGAGTATGCATTTAAATGTGACTAATGTTTTAGCACATCTGATCTCTTCTGGAAGCTGATTCCAACTGCGGGCGGCATAATAACTAAAAGTGGACTCCCCTTGTTTTGTGTGAACCCTTGGTATTTCTATAACTGACTCGATCCTAATGATCTGAGTGGTCTGAGTGGTCTGTCAGAATGGGAGTCCAAACAGCTGATAAAAACATCACAATAATCCACAAGTAATCCACACCACTCCAGTCCGCCAGTTATGGTATTTTAACTTTAAATCATCCCTTTTGGCCAAAAAAAAAAAAAAAAAAAAA
>NW_015558663.1:9986-10224 GCF_001515605.1 Sinocyclocheilus anshuiensis | reverse complement strand
TAAAAAAGTCCATCTCCTGTTTTCTCTCACATCAAAATCCACCCACATATTTGTTTAGAGCTGTTTTGGACTGTTTTAGCTTGTAAATATTTAGCAAATTTTCATTTTTCAGAGAACATTTAAGAGCAACTTATTAACATGTAAAACGTCTCAGGTTACGTATGTAACCCTGGACGTTCCTCTTCAGGAACTCGAGCTGCGTCGGAAAACGCTAGGGGAACGAGAATGCCCACGCCGC
>NW_015558663.1:6208-6915 GCF_001515605.1 Sinocyclocheilus anshuiensis | reverse complement strand
CAGAGGGGACTGCCCTCATAAGTCCTGGGCCAGTGGCGTCAGGACTTTTTGGCCGAGGACCTCCTAGACTTAAGTACGGTCCGAAGATCCGGCTTAGCCTTAGAGGCCCCCGACCTAGAGTGTCGCCTCGCCCCCGTGTCTCGACACGGGGGGGCACGCGAAGCAACGCTCTGTTTTTGTGCCTCCCTGTATGTGGAGCTGGTACCCGGAGGGGGCTGCTCTCGCCCAGCAGCCCCCAGAGCTAGAGAGCGGCGAGGGAGAAACCGCTGGAACGCCGCCGCCTGTTTACGGGCCTCCTGGTACCTGTCGACTACCGAATTGACGGCGTCGCCAACCAGGCCAGAAAGCGCAAGCGGGGCGTCCAATAGGCAGACCTTGTCTCTCTCTTTCATATCTGACAAGGTCAGCCATAGATGCCTCTCCGCTGCCACCATAGCTGCCATAGACCTGCCAATGGCACGGGCGGTCTCCTTAGTGGCGCGGAGAGACAAATCAGCGGTCCTCCTGAGCTCTGTAATATCCTCAGATTTTACCTGCTCACCCTCATCTAGCTCTTTCAGCAGGTCGGCTTGGTACGCCTGTAACACCGCCATGGTGTGCAGACACGCACCAGCCTGACCCGCTGCCGAGTACCCTTTGCCCACCAGCGCTGATGTTGTGTGCAGCGGCTTGGAGGGCAATGCCGGAGCCTTTAAAGACGATGCCGC
>NW_015558663.1:0-521 GCF_001515605.1 Sinocyclocheilus anshuiensis | reverse complement strand
CCCTCTCTCCAGAACTCCCGGGAGCAGAGCGATCAGGGGAAAGGCGTACAGACGAAGCCTCGGCGCGTTGAAATGAGGCGGTGGAGAACCAAACTGGATTCTGTAGCCTCAGTGTGCAGTGTGCAGGACCCACTGAGACACATTTGGCAGTAGTTTCCACGCTGCCAAAAAGTCTACATCAGTCTCTTTCCCGGGCGGTGAGTGAGAGTGGCGCTCGCGGGAGACCGCTGTGCCCTGTAACTCCGGCAGGGTTAGCAGACCGATCTCCTGAGGGCACTGAGGCGAGACGGACACCGTGTAATGCGGTGTAACCCGCTGCACCCCAGAGGGGACTGCCCTCATAAGTCCTGGGCCGGTGGCGTCAGGACTTTTTGGCCGAGGACCTCTTAGACTTAAGTACGGTCCGCAGATCCGGCTTAGCCTTAGAGGCCCCCGACCTAGAGCGTCGCCTCACCCACGAGGAGGCCACGCTCTGCTTTTGCGCGTCCCTGTATGTGGAGCTGGTACCCGGAGGGGGCTGC
>NW_015558662.1:0-1120 GCF_001515605.1 Sinocyclocheilus anshuiensis | reverse complement strand
TTCCCGTGTCTTTGCCTCCCCCAAGTGGCCTGCCATGGGACTACTGTGAGCCGCCTGGAAAAGCATTTCCCGACGGTTTTTTGGGACTAATAACTGGGTTGTATTTTTTTTTGTTTGGGTATCTTGGGTCACCCGATACAACCTATCTTTTATAAGGGAAAAATACGGATACGAGAGAGGTTGGTCAGGCTGGAGAAGCTGGCCGTCGATGGTGCGGACCCGGTCATACGCATTTTTAAGCATCTCATCACGAGACTGCTCCAGTGGAAAGTCATCCAGCTCAGGGGATATAAGCTCTGCCCTCGCTCTCGTTTCCACTGAGACAGCCTGTGACGGTCCCGAAACAGCATCTCCAGCCTGCGCCACCGCTTCCCCATTTCCCAGCCCTGTCTCCCAAGAAGCATCCGCACACAAAACCCCCAATAATTGTGTAAAAGCTGGCCAATCTGTCCCCAAAATCAGCGGATGCCTAAGGTGGGAATTAACCGCCACCTTCATTCTATGCGTTTTCCCCCGAAACTGAATACTAACAGCCGCTAGCGGGTAGTCCACCACATCCCCGTGCACACACCTCACCTTAACCTTGCGGCTCGTATCCAACGCCCTCTGTTGCATCAGGCTTTGATGAATGGAGGTTTGGTTACAGCCTGAATCCACCAAAGCCTGATAAGTACCCCCCTCGATACTCACAGGTATTTGGTACTGCCCGGCTTGATCGGGGGCAGCCGCCGGGGAGTCGGGGATCCGGATCAACGCTCCCACGTCCATCATTGGACACCGGTCCAAAAAATGACCCGGGTCCCCGCATCTCCAGCAGGCCGGCCCAGGCCTTCCCGCCGCCCCAGCGGCAGAAGGATGGCCAAGAGATTGGCGGAGAGAGGAGAAAGGCGGCGATGGAACCGCGGCATCGGCGCTCTCTGCCACGCCCCCTCGGGTCCCCGCTCGGGTCCCCTGGAAGACCCCACCCCGCGGTGCGGGTTGGGGGGGTGCCTTACTCCGCGACCTGGGAGTAGGAATAGGGCGAGAGAGAGATGGAAGGAAGGGGGGGGAGGAGAGAGAGGGAGATTAAAAGGGTGCACGCCACCAGATGGTCTTCAGCCAGCTGGATGGCCTGCGACAG
>NW_015558661.1:2746760-2747149 GCF_001515605.1 Sinocyclocheilus anshuiensis | reverse complement strand
TCTAGGTGACCTACCCCAAGAGGTAGTTGACACCTTCACTTCGGCAAGAGCACCACGCAGACCCAGCCCTAGCTTTGCTTTGTCCTGTCCGAGCATTGAGATGCTACGTAGACAGGACGCAAAGCTTCAGGACCTCAGACCAGCTCTGTGTCTGTCGGAGGCTGGCAGAAGAGAATGCCGTCTCTAAGCAGAGGATGGCCCACTGCATAGTGGATGCCATCACCCTGGCTTATCAGGCACAGGGTGTGCCCTGCCCGTTCAGGTTGCGAGCTCACTCTACTAGAAGTGTAGCATCCTCCTGGGCGCTGGCTCGTGGCGCCTCGCTGGCGGATATCTGTAGAGCTGCGGGCTGGGCGACCCCTAACACGTTCGCTAGATTCTATAGTCTT
>NW_015558661.1:2731414-2746260 GCF_001515605.1 Sinocyclocheilus anshuiensis | reverse complement strand
GTGTGGAGCCAGTATCCTCCTGTGTTCTCACCTCAAATGGGTAGAAGCACTGAGAGGCCCTGGTTTAGTGTCGGTTTGCTAAAACCGCTCCAGAGTGTCCATACTGTAGACCCTGTTGAGCTCCTCCATCCCCTCGGCAGCCAGACGTGGCGGAACATCTGGCACCAGGCCCTCACTCGATGAATCCTTGAGAACCGGTAGAGGGCTGGGTTCTATATGTAGAGACCTAAGTGGATCCCATATGTGTAAAATCCACGGTATAGCCTCAGAGCCCGTGTTTTCCCGGCAGACTTTCTGCTATTTTCCAAGAGGGTTACAATCACCTCTAATCTTCCATATGCTCCTAGACGGTTGTTCATATGTGTAAGTGCTTCCGAAACCTCCTTCGGGAAGGATGGGCTTCCGCAACGTTCTGGTTCCAAGTGGAATGGGCACATTTCCCCAGTGTTAACCAGTCTTACTGAGTGGGTAGTGCCATAGCAGCAGTAACTGGTCTTCATGTGATAAGCCCTGGCCTACGCCAAATAGAAGGGGTGCAGGTGGCTTCCACAGGACACTGGAAGGGGCAGTATCCGTGGCACTTTGGTAGGGATCCCACTTCGTCGGTCACCGATGTGACGTTGAGAGTGACCGACTGAAAGGGTACGTTCCCTGAAGGAACTAAATGTTCATTGGCTCGTTTAGTTTACACTCAAAGTAGATTGGTTTCTCTAAGCGAGATCCCAATTCGTCGGTCACCGACGTGACGTCTCCGTTCCCTCCTTCAGGGAACGAGGGTTACATACGTAAACGAGACGTTTTTTGAATGTTGTATTCTTCAAAGAATCTTGAAACACGTGTCACGGTTTCCACAAAAATATTAAGCAGCACACCTGTTTTCAACATCAATAGTAAGAAGCATATTAGAACGATTTCTGAAGGATCATGTGACACGGAAGACTGGAGTAATGATGCTGAAAATACAGCTTTTCCATTACAGGAATAAATCACATATTTTACAGTATTGTTTTTGCTGTATTTTTGATCAAATAAATGCAGCCTTGGCATAAGAGACATGAAATAAACTTACTGACCCTCTACTTTTAAACAGCAAAATACAGACTTTTGAAACGTAACTTTTGCATTTCTGACAGTCTTTTTTTCCTAGCAGACCTGTAATGTCTTGAAAAATCCATGCATGCGTGCACAATGTAACTAAATCGGCATGAAATTTGTACATTTATCATTCATAATCTGAATAATGCACAGCTGATAGATAATCAGCTAGATAATAACTCAGTGAAATCTCCAATGCTTGCTCTAAGGGTTTAACGTAATGCCTACAATCTAGTTATATTAGCATTGAACAAATGAAAGCAGTTTGAAAATCTTCATTATGTTTACACACTCAAGCTGCTGTTTATTTCTTAACAAAAAATAATGAGATGATTAAAAAAGGTGAAAAAAATCATAGTAATTATGATTTTTTTTTCTAATGTGAGAATTTCTGCTGCTGTGACAGCTGTTTTGTGAAGTTTAACACTCTTATCCTTTGACAAGGTGAATCTTGTCACTCAAACTGCGAAGATACAACACATGTAGAGGAGGGGGTGGGCATTAGATGAGATGCCAGCTCTGCTTGCCAGTCAACACTGAACCTTCAGAAATATGTTCAAGATTTCATCAGATCTTGAAATTGATTGCCAGTAGTTTGATACTTTGCACTCTTTCTGTTATATTATAAAATGGATCCTCGCTTTTGATTGGCAGTCTTAGCGGAAAGATTTACTTAATACTTGATAAATTTGCTTAAATTAACTGTTTGATGAATACTTGTCCTGGGTATTTTAATATGCCCTATATATATATACATGTGTGTGTGTGTGTGTGTGTGTGTGTGTGTGTGTGTGTGTGTGTGTGTATATATATATATATACAGGGCTTGACATTAACACCCGCCAACCAGCCAAATGCGGGTGGAGTGGCGGGTAACACAGTCACTCCCACTAGCCACTCTGACGGGTTGAATTTTATATACAGTAACAGAGCTCGACATTAATTCTTGTCCGGGACAAGTAGATTTTTTGAAGGGACAAGTGAAAGAAGAGAATTATCCTTGCCCAGCCGGACAACTAATCTGATTAAAATATCTAATTGCACCGAAATTTCGGCCAGAATGATTTTATTGCATGAATAAAAATGAATAAACAGCTTGAATATTCGTTTTTTCGGTTATGTAAGTGCATCATTGGGTATTTAAAGTGCACTTTGTCTTTTTGGAATTGTAAGTGTGAACGCACTCGCACTATTTATACTACAAAACGTCATATAATAGTGCATAAGAACGCGATTTGGGACACACCAACTGATTCAGTGGTCCATTCTTAAGGACATGCACTTGCTTCATTCTTGAATGAATCAGTTGTCTGAACGAATCGTTTGAAGGCATGCTTCAATGACTCTTAACACACACATAAGATTAATTAAGACCTACTGGCGGTTTATTTTTATGTCTTAAATGAATGGAAACAATTGAGAAAGAAATCGGATGTGTATCATTATATTGGATGTATTGTCTCTTAATGTGACCATATTTTACTAGCTGCTGTCGGTGTCCTTAATGTTAATCCAAGAAATGAAATGAGAGAAAATCACTCTTTCACTCCAGTCATTTCTGTTTCTTCTGCAGTGGAAAGATCGATTTTGTAGATACTGATTTCATATGATTGGTAACAGCCCTATATTATCTTATTATATTAAGTGAAATTATTAATAAAATGTAAGAATTTGATATGAAAGATGATACATGCATTTAATACGGTTAGGGAAAAATGCCCTTTAAATAGGTCAATAATGACGTAAATCAATTTAAATACATTTTTGTATGCAGTATTAAATCATATAAAACATAATTTCCCCAACAACAAGAGCAAATGTTTGCCAAAGGTTTTTGGTTTTCTGCATTCCTCTCATCTCAAGTTTAGCTGTGACCCATGCGGAACAGTCCTTGCTGTCAAGCTGACAGTGTCCTCTTGCTTTCATCCTTTAATCTCTGCTCCAGGTCTCTGTGCCAAATTGGATTCCACCTACGCAGACCCACCACCTGTTCGGCCCAGCCATGATGTTGTCCTCCAACACCTGCTGACCCCTCCGAGCACTCGGGTCTGTCTTCAGATTCCTTTCCGCCCCATTACTACACTAAAACTATGGCGTATTTCCACCCTCAGGCTGTCAATAATACCTCCCATGAGTATTTCAAGTCAATATTTTCTTTGTTTTGTCAGAAACCTACGGCATGTGTTTTAAAAGAAGGCTAATTTGCATTTGACAGAATCAGAGAACGTATCGTTAAACGATCATCACTATTCGAGTCTCAAATTTTTTAGTTTTTTGACAGGTTGTTATAGAAATTCAAAACATGGGACCAAAAAGCATCTTATGTTAAAGGTAATGCTCACCCAGTTTTTTTATGATATATGAATCATGAATACATGAATATGTTGACTAGTTTCCCCTGAGAATATGCAAATCCCAGTGTCGAGACGAGATGTAGAAAACGTCTTTGTCATTATAAATCTACCTCTGTGAGATCTGTGTACCGCTTGTATATTATTACAACTCTGTTGTAGGATGGAACAAGCAACATCTACAATAACCCTGAAATGTCAGCTTCACTGCATGTTAAAACTGGCCATGCAGCTAATCATATGCATGCTGCAAGATTCAGGCACACATTTTCCGCATCTCAAATCTGTTAATTTGTCAATGTTGAACAGCAGTGTTAAGAGGGATGTTTATCAGCTGAGGGGTTTATATCATGCAGGTAATGAACCATGCAGTGTGCTCATCAAACACGTAGTGCTGCCTGGAATTTTTCAAGTCAGACTCGCTGTGTTACTGGAATACCACTAGAGCCCCGGATCATGCTCAGAATATACTGAGAGATATCCGTGCTGGTTCCACTCACTTACATTACAGTAGTTATCCGTCAGTGTTGCATTAGAACATTCAGCATCCTTGCATCCATATGATGCAATCGCTGTAGAAATAAACCTCAGGCTACTACTTCCTGGCCATCGCATGCTTGCAGAAATGTTATTTAATGTGCACTTCCATATACTCAATATGGTGTGTAGGGATATGCCGGTATCAAATTTTCATGTTGCGATTAATTGCTAAAGCTTTTATCATGGTATGCGGTATTATCACGGTATTGAAATTTAGTGAAAAAAGTGCTGTCATACTACAGTATAACAGGTTTAATAATTTTTTTCTTATAACAAAAATAACTGAACATTTAAATGCAATAAAGCAATACAGACAAATTTATAAAGTTAAAAGTTTTACACAGATTAAAGTGCAAAAGAACTATAAAGACCCATAGGTATCACTTTACAATAAGACCTCATTAGTTAACCTTAGTTAATGCATTAACATTCACAATGAGCAATAGCTACATTTGCTACAGAATATGTTAACTAATGAATTAACTAATGTTAACTAATGAAGCCCTAATGTAAAGTGTGACCGAACAATAAAGACTCAAAACACTTTCAAACAATATCTAGGGCATGTCGAAAGTCCAGATTAAAATGTAAAAAAGTTTGAAAATAAATAGCCTATTAAGTCAGTTGATGGGAAAAGTATTCTTAAAATGCATTAAAAATTCTGAATAATTTGTAATATATAATTATTCACGGTATTTAGAAGTGCCCACGATAACAATATCGTGCATATTCATTACCGTGATATATCGCATTACCGAATACCGGCACAAGTCTAATGGTGTGACAGGTGGCGTAACATTTCTAGCACTGGATGGTCAGTTATACATTGTTGCCTTTGACAAAGGTCATTATTCAGAAATATTTGATCGCTGAATTCCGCAGTTGATCAGTGAGAATCAAGTATTCTAAAGAGCTTTTAAAAAAAATTCAGTGGCACTATTGGCAGGTTATATTGTTTGGCCAGTAGGTGGTGACAAATGACTGTCTTTGTGAGTGAGTCATTGATTCAGTTGCTTAGTCAATTTGTTTAAACACAACTGATTCATTCAGGATGTAACAAGTAATTGCCTTTATTGGCATGTAACAATTAATTTGAATATTCACTATTCACTATTATTCAAAAAAACAGATTCATTCAGGAATGAAGCGTCATTAGTGTGTGTTGTTTGGAAACACAACTTTGGCTTCGTTTGGAACAATTTCCAAACGATTGCTGAATAAAAAATAGAGAAAGTAAGTTGGAATATTGCGTGTAAGTTACCCAATATTGATGACTTGTTTTTTGAATTTCTGTAAAATTCACAATGATGCTGTTTGCTGTTTTAAAATATAATTACACTCACTCTTGCTCTTGTGATAAATACAGAACCATTAAGAAGGCTAATGCTAATATATGCCAGTTCAATTAATTATGATTTATAATACCAAACTATTTAGGTTACACTAATGAATGTTAGTTTAAGAGTTTTAAAAGTCAGCTCAGGTAGATACAGGTTCCATAAGATAACTGCACATTTTCACAGTTTTCAGTGTGTTTTGTTTTGTTTTGTTTTGTTTATTTTTGGCAGGCTGTTACATTACATTTTGTTTGAGATGCTCAGTGTAACACCTCAAAAACTTGCTGCAAATTTTTTGTTTTCTTTTGATGTTTAAAGGAATATGTTGAGAGAAATGTCCATTGCTTTTGAAAGTCTGAGCTTTACCTTAGCAACTTCTAGTGGTGTTTTGATTATGTTCATAGAGTTTCACCCAACTTGTACTGAGTGGACAATTGGTAAGATGAACATCCCTTCATCACAGATTCTCTAAGTATGCTCTGTATCCTTCATTCAGCTGGCTTGATCTAACAGAGATCTGAAAGTCAGCATGCAGTTTGTATGTGTGACGTACAAATCTTTCATCCCCTGTGTTCAAAATATAGCCTTGAGCAACTAGATATTTCTGAATTGGACATATGGTTATGAAAAAAAAAAGAATCCTTTTTTAATTTATCTGGATTTCTGCATGAATGAATCCTAAAATGTGAACTGCTTTTCATCATTTTAGATCTGAATTTTCCCTCAGGGAGTAATAAATGAGGCCTGTCTGTCTGTCAATCTATCTATCTAGCATATGCTTAACAAAACAAGATACACTGCTATTTCTTTATTGAAAAACAACCAAGGTCATTGATGATAAAGGTAACCTAGTGAATTAGTAATTGCTGGAGTCTGCTTCAGATCCTGCTATTTCAGTCATTTTAGTACGACATCTGACTGAAAATGTGTGTGTGTAAATATCTGGTTATAAACACACTCATATCACATCTGCTCATATATATATATATATATATATATATTCTCCAAACTCTTGCCTGGTAATATTTATATAACTTACCTGTTCTATAGTTAAGCTAGAAGTTCTCAATCCTGCTTCTGAAGTTCTTGACCTTACTCACTTCCAATTTCATTCACACATTTCTAAAGAAGATAGAAAGACTTTGGGTTAATTTTTAAATTACAGGTGGTTGTTAGAGCAGGTTAATAACTGAGCTCTGAAGGAATGTAAAAGTAGAACTGAGCACCCTACTTTAAGTCAGTTTACTCTGTACTATAATATTCCCACTGTAGCCAATTATACTTTACCATACAAAACTGTGTGTGCGTGTGTGTGTGTGTGTGTGTGTGTGTGTGTGTGCAAACATAAATGATATACTTAATGTGTAATTATGACTTGAGCTTTAGTAAATCAAGTGGATTTATAGTATCTTTATGTACTAACATGCAAACAGTTAATAGACTTTCAATAATTTAAAGGTTTCTTTCTCTCTACATTATATATTCTTTCTTAGGATAGCTAAGGGATTGAGCTTTAGTACTTTATTATTTCACACATTGACAGCATGGTTTATTGCTCAGGGTTGATGGAAAAAGACACAGGATTGGGAGAACAAAGGAGAGCCAGTAAGAGTGATTAAAGTCATGATTTCATTCAACAATTGATGCTGGAAAATGGGTGTGCAATAATAAAGTGTTAATCATATGTTACATATTGGAGCTCATTCATATGAGGTAAAAATGTTTCCCAAACTCGATGCTATATGAGTTGGGCTTGGTATGACAGAATATGTAGATGATAATATCTATGGTAAGCTTCTGTAGTGTGACTAATGCCTGTGGTGCCAGTGCCTTTCTCAGAGACATGAATACTGCTCTTTCTCTACTTGTGCAATTCTGCCACCTGCTGGTTAAGAAAGAATATTGCTTGTCAAATAGTGAGGTATAACACTGTAAATTGTAATTAGTTAACTACATTATCACAATTAACTAGCTATGGACAGTTCTTTTACAGAGTAGAGGTTTAGCAGTTTAGTAGTCTTAGTTAATGTTAATTGTGAACCGACATGAACAAACAATATACAATTGTATTTTTATTAACTAACATTAACTGATAATAAATGCATAACAAGTAAAGTAAATAAGTAAAGATGATATAGTAATTTTAGCTAATGTATTATAATAATTAAACCCCTTTTGCAACCTTTACTTTTAAGAGTGTGACTAAAATGTTAAAAGAAATCTTATAGCATCCTTCCCTATATGGCCGTCAACAGAGAAAGAGGCTTTTTGCAGGTAGAATATTAGTTATATTAGAATATTATATATAGAATATTAGACCCATCTGCCAAGAATATTCTGAAAACTCCAATCATGTTATTTTAGCCAAGTTTATATCTTAAAATCCATTCCAAATTATTTTGGGATCAATAAGGATTTTGAATGTTTTTGAAGGAAAATTCTTAGGCTTTTTTATATATTTGATTAAAAATACAGTAATATTATGAAATGTTTTTTTACAATTAAAATAACGGTTTTCTATTACAATACATTTAATTCTTTTCTCCTGTGATTGTCATGTTTAGTTTTAAGCAGTTATTACTCAAGTCTTCAGTGTCACATGATCCTTCAGAAATAAGTAACATGCTGACATTTTTATTATCACACTTGTGCTACATTATGAAGTGTACAAACCATTATACATTGTCATTTTTCAAGATATTTATTTTCAAGATATTTTGTTAAATGGAACTGCATTTATTTAAAATAGAACTCTTCTGTAACACTGTAAATGGCTTTCCTACATTTGTGATCAATTTAATTTGTCCTTGTTGAATACAATAATTTATTTGTTTTATTAAAAAAACACAGTGATAAAACTATTGATAAAATAATGAACATGGAAAATTTGCAGCAGTCAGTCACAACACAATTTGTCTAGCAGATTATTATTAAATGAATGTGAGCGGTTGAGGCTGTATCAGAGCTAGTGTGCAGCTTATCAAGGCCCCATTGGCTGAGTAGGTGTGTCCTGTCACTCAAAGAACAAAGCTCAGACATATGGCTGCACGGAGGCGGGAACTGACTGATACAGCCTTCTCCAGTTCCTCTTTTCAGCTAATGAGAAACTGAAAGCACTGTATTGAGCAGCCTACTTACAATAACCACCATATTCACCTCAAGGGAGGCATGTTTTTGCCATCTGCAAAACAGAATATCGTGGGATAAACAAGTACAGCATGGAGCTTTTTTTTCCAGGATTCTTTCATAAACAAAGTTCAAATAGAACAGCATAAAATACACTGAACAAAATTATAAACGCAACACTTTTGTTTTTGCCCCCATTTTTCATGAGCTGAACTCAAAGATCTAAGACTTTTTCTATGTACACAAAAGGCCTATTTCTCTCAAATATTGTTCACAAATCTGTCTAAATCTGTGTTAGTGAGCACTTCTCCTTTGCCGAAATAATCCATCCACCTCACAGGTGTGGCATATCAAGATGCTGATTAGACAGCATGATTATTGCACAGGTGTGCCTTAGGCTGGCCACAATAAAAGGCCACTCTAAAATGTGCAGTTTTACTGTATTGGGGGGTCCGGGGGGATCCAAAAAGCAGTCAGTATCTGGTGTGACCACCATTTGCCTCACGCAGTGCAACACATCTCCTTCGCATAGAGTTGATCAGGTTGTTGATTGTGGCCTGTGGAATGTTGGTCCACTCCTCTTCAATGGCTGTGTGAAGTTGCTGGATATTGGCAGGAACTGGAACACGCTGTCGTATACGCCGATCCAGAGCATCCCAAACATGCTAAATAAAGAAGAGGGGAAAAAATGTGGCAAACTGACAAAGCAACCCACTGGGTCTTTTTCTGCTAGAGTGCCAAACTGAATTGTTTGGTCATCTGAAGATGCTATTTGGAAGCAACAGTCAGACAGTGGTTATGTAAGACTGTTCTTTCTCCACTGGGTATTGCTGCTTTTTAATGCAAAGTGAAGCACCAACTTTGAAAAAGAAATGTGAACTGTCTAAAAACTCAGAAACTGCTTAAAAGAATCAGCAGTGTGGTTCAGTACATTTGCTGTGGTGACGTCTGACACTGACAAATGAATGGTATATAGACGAGTAACTGTTCATGCAGTGATCTCTAAAAGTATAGACACAAACGCTTATTTCATCTTTGTATGATATTGTATGTGTTTTTGTCCTTTTAATTTATAATGATCCAAATTATGAACTTAAAGTGTTACTTTGTGTCTTTCAACCTTGTAGAACAAAATGAGTAGGAATAACAGCATCTTTACACAATTCCCCAGCTCCCAAAGTTTTACAGCATCTAAGTGATTTTCCCCCTTTTCTCTTGAGAATTATGCAGAATAATTGTATCATGTTCAGCATTTGCATATCTTTTGCATTCAATATCTCTGTCTGGAAGACTCTGGGGATTTTATAACTGTAGCTTATTTCGAGGGAGTTAAGATTGTTGTGATTTATGTGCAGTAGATGTTTTCTAGTATGCATCAAAATAGCCTTGCTGTAAAGATAACAGTCTGAATTTTAATCACAGTTTTGAGTAATTATGACTTATATTGTCATAGATGCATATCATCTATATTGTGTTAATTTTCAAATACATTTGTATGACTATCTGAATGTAGTCTACAGAATGTATTCTAGAGTTTTTAAGCTTTAAAAGGACAAAAGCACCTCATAAAAGTAGTCTTTTGACTCGATTTGTGTGAAGAAGTGGCTCAGTTTTAATCATATCTGTTCAAAAGCACAACCTGTACAGAAATCAAGCATACTGTTAGTTCTGGCAGGTTAGTCAAGCTCAACACTATCTCATGACCAATTCGTACGTATTTTACAAGGTGGCTAATTTGTACGAATTGGTACGACCTCACTCATACGATTTTGTACGATTTGTCTAGACCCCAGTTACGGGTAGGCTTAGGGGCGGGGTTAGGTGTAGGTCATTCGTACAAATTCATACGAATTGTGCAACTCGTAAAATAAGTACGAATTAGCAAAAATTGTATGAATTTGTACGAGTGAGGTCGTACCAATTTGTACGAATTAGCCACCTCGTAAAAAATGTACGAATTGACGTGAGATCGGGCTGTCAAACTTGCATCAGCAGACTGTCAGCTGATCCACTTCTACCAGAATATGATGCCTATCACAGTGTCCATAATGTCTATTTAGTATTATTCAGCAGCTTACCATATTACTCGGGAGCTAATTACCCTCCTCCATCCCCAGCTCCTCCTCTCATCCACAGGACTTGGCCTTCTAATATTCCTTACTTCTTTATCTTGAATGATGTTGTTACATAAAATTGTCATTAAAACCATTAATGATATCTGCTACATTTATGTTGGTTCTGTTCTGTTTACCCTAAGTAGGATATGCTAGGT
Source organism: Sinocyclocheilus anshuiensis (assembly GCF_001515605.1). Taxonomy (NCBI): domain Eukaryota; kingdom Metazoa; phylum Chordata; class Actinopteri; order Cypriniformes; family Cyprinidae; genus Sinocyclocheilus; species Sinocyclocheilus anshuiensis. The sequence continues at coordinate 2,735,539 of NW_015558661.1, read as the reverse complement.
TATGCTCCTATCCATGCTAGGGTGCATGGATGGGCAGAGAGTTTTTCCCAGAACAGAAGCATACCGCCAATCAAAACTGTATGCTAATTGTCAGTCATCTTTGATGATAGTGGTCCTGACAGACAGAAAGTTATAGGAGTTTGGAACAGCATTTTGGAAATGGGTTTGAAATCTGCTAATTTCTTGATATCAGTGTCTGGGTGGCAATGCAAATTGTATGCAGATTAGGTTATGCATAATAAATAGGTGTTGTAAGCTCCATGTACTCCATGTACTCCATGTAGTCCTTTAATCAACTAATATACCTGTAGTTGATTAAAGGAATAGTTCACCCAAAAATTAAGATTTGCTGAAAATGTACTCGCCCTTAGGCCATCAAACATTTCAACATCAAACAGTTTGTTTCTTCATTAGAACAGATTTGGAGAAGTTTAGCATTAGATCAGTTGCTCACCAGTGAATCCTCTGCAGTGAATGGGTTCCGTCAGGTCAGAATGAGAGTCCAAACAGCTGATAAAAACATCACAATAATCTACAAGTAATCCATGACTCCAGTCGATAAATGATCGTGTGAAGTGAAAAGCTATTGTAAGAAACAAATACATCGTTTTAACTTTAAACCGTCGCTTCTGGTTAAAAAAAAAAAAAAAGTGTATAATCCATAGTCCATATTGGTTGGGAACTGTTTGGATTGTTTTCATTTGTAAAAGGTGCTTGATTTAGCGATATGGCCAAAAACATTATAACACTATTTTTTTCCACATCATACAATATCGATATTTATCATGATATCCACTCATACATGTTTGTTAGACCTTGAGAATGAATGTAAAGAAATTGTTCACAGTTAAACACCACAGAGCTACCTTTTAATTTAGGGCCCCATGAAATCTGTGTTCAATTTTATATTTTTGTTGTATGTATGTCTGTATTTATTTATTTTCTGGATTCTATGATTTATGATTCAGTACAAATGTATCATAAAAATGGTGTTAAGTGTAAAATGTCATGAAATGAAAGCATAATTAGTACACAACAAAACATTTTTATTTTTTGTCAAATAAGATTCTGCACAACAACACTGAATAACTGTATAAATAAAGAAATAAAAACATTGGTTGTATCATATTCTTTTAAATTATTATTATTATTATTATTATTATTATTATTGCTACTACTACTACTATTACTACTACTTGAGAGTTATATTTTAGTATACAACGGTAATATATTTCTGTCGTAATTTTTTCAAGTTAAACTGGACTTTTATTTTGACGGGTTGTTGTGAATGTAGTTTTTTTCAAATGAAACTGTAGAAAGCTTGTAAAGTGACTCTCAGAGCAGCTCTGGAGGTTGAAGTTTGTGTGTTCATGTCCTCATGTTGAAAGGCAGATGCTGAAATCACCGTGAGCGTCACGTGTGTTTGAGTTTGTTTATCAGACGAAACTGCAGTATTCATTTACAAATATACAGGCAGAACATGCAGACTTAGCCTATTTTAGACTTAGACCTTAGACTTTTTGCATTTGCTTCTACTGTTGGATTAATCCATATCAATTAAAAAGCTTATCATCGTTATCGACAAAATTTTATCGATATGATACCATTTATCGCCCAGTCCTAGCTTGATTTGTAGATATTCTCTCCTGTTTCAGACGAGACGAAAGAGAAAGCAATATAATGGATAGAGGACTGGCATTTTAGCTGGGAAAATGGTTTGAAATATCTTGATGAATTTGTTACAAACACGAATTACAAACACACATGCTTCACAATACATTAATTGATGGACTGGAGTGGTGTGGTGTGGGTTACTTGTGGATTATTATGATGTTTTTATCAGCTGTTTGGACTCTCATTCTGATGGCACCCATTCACTGCAGAGGATCCAATGATGAGCAAATGATGTAATGTTAAATTTCTCCTAATCTTCCTCTTGACTGATGGTGAGTAAATTTTCATTTTTGAGTGAACTATTACTTTAAAAGTTTCATAAAAGTAGTTAATAACTTGTTGACTATATTGCAAGTCTTGTGAGGTCATATGATAGCTTTGTGTGAAGAACAAACTGAATTGAAATCATCATTAAACATTTAGAATTTATGCTTGTCCTGCACATTGGTGACTTTTTTTCTTTCTTGAGTTTTGTTCAGTTTTGAACAACAATTGAAATATCTTGGTAGCAGTTTCTCGATGGCAACAAGCATATGGAAATTACACTCTCAGAAAAAAAAGGTACAAAAGCGGTCACTGGGGTGCTACCCCTTTAAAGGTACTAATATGTACAATTTAGGTACTAATATGTACAATTTAGGTACTGATACTGTATGTACCTATTAATGTGCACTGTTTATGTGCAAAGGTGTACCTTTTAAAAAAAAAATACCACCCCAGTGACAGCTTTTGTCCTTTTTTTTCTGATAGCTTATATGCAGATGAGGTTATTAATAATGAATAGGTGTTGCAAGCTCTATGCATAGTTGCTTCATGGAGAAGAAGAGAAATAGACCTTGTGCATATGATGACTGGGATTTATTAACTGAACGGTATATATTTATGAAATTGATGTTTGAGTGTATGTAGTTTTATAAATCTAAAAACACTTGCGTAATAGTGACAGTGATAGTTAACTATTATTGACAGATGAGGCAGTGTGAACTATATATGACCTGACAGCAAATCATAATACTAAATGTTGTTACTCATTTTACATTTCAAGAGTTTAGCCATTCATAACAGAGCACATTTATTGTGTTTCATTATTTACTATCTATCCCAATGAATCCCAGATCAGAAAAACGTCAAACCTCTTTTTTCTCTCTCCTCAGTTTGATTACATTTCTTACCCACAGAATGTGGCAGAGCAATAACTTACTGTCACTTTTGACTAGATAAGAGATGACATCACAACACATGACCTCAGTATCACAGCACAATCAGTCAGCAGCTTCTTGATGTTCTGACAGCGTTTACACGCATGTCAAACACTCACACTGAAATATCGCAGCAATTCTTTGCAAACAATTAACAGCTGTGTCATAAAATTCAGCTCAGATCAAATCCTCCCGAGCTCACTTTTTCTGCTTCATATCAGCCAAAGAACAAGGCATGTACAGTACATTCATTCATCCATCATTTGAAACATCTGATTAAATAATATCTAAATTGCAGGTGAGGCATTCTTAAGAAAATCTCACACAGAGCTCCACTATTACTATTTCTTTTTACTGACACGATGTTATTATGCTGAATTTGAGATTCAACAGTAGATGGCAGCATGAATCCTCTAGTGAAGTGAATGTAAGCACCATTCTCCCTAACATATCTTTACTGTGGTGTTATTTTGAATTACAGGAGTGTTAGGCCATATTTCTTTGGGTGTGATCTTAGCTGACAGATTTTTTCCCCCCACAAGTGCAGGTAACACTCTCATTCAGAGATGAGTTTTATTTACAGTACATGACTCATCCGTCAATAAGACTTCGCTAAATGTGCAAAGAGAGCAAACTGTTGATTTTTTTTTGGCCTTTAATCAGATTTTTTATTTATTTATTTATTTTGGATTGGACACAAACAGTAGCTGTCATGTAGGATAAGACAGTGATGTGGATTTAATGGGGGGAAATTCTAGTATGGTAAATAAACATCTATAATTAAATACATTTATTTTATGATTGTTGTTATTTATTTATTTATTTTTGAAAAACGATATATATATATATATATATATATATATATTGGTATATAATAATGGCCTTATTTATTATTAACACTGGCAGACGTTTAGAATAATTAAGATTTTAAAATGTTTTTGATTAACTTTTGTTTATTTATTGCATCCTTGATGAATAAAAGTTTTAATTTCTTCCTTTTATTTTTTAATCATACTTACCACAAAAGTGTAAGGTGTCTTCCGGTGTCTGGGGAGTGTCTGGTCCCGAACCAGAACCAGTCCGCCGCCGTCCTCGGCTTCCCCAAGTCAGCCGGCAGTTAGTGTGGCAAGCGGAAAGGACGTTAATGTGGCAAGCGGAAAGGACGTTAATGTGGCAAGCGGAAAGGACGTTAATGTGGCAAGCCCGAAGGACGTTAATGTGGCAAGCCCGAAGGACGTTAATGTGGCAAGCC